>NC_042495.1:57405041-57415046 GCF_005508785.2 Acyrthosiphon pisum
TGTGTTGATTCACGTAATTTGGATTATGTTGTATTTTATTCAGCTTACCAATATTATATTATTATCTTTAATCCAAGGGTTGCGAATATCTGACTACTGTTAATTTATTATCTCAATATTTATTAAATAACAAATAAGTACTCATTTTCGTTTAAAATTAAATATTAATCGTATGATATTAATACAATAATTATTATATTATAGGTAGTACATATTATATTAAATTAGTTCAATTTTATGTAGTTACTCAAACTATAAAAATATTATGTAAGTTAAAATAATATAAATTGTATATAAATATTATATACGTCTATATGAAGTACTTGGCTGATTTCTTGAAAGTTATAAAACTATTTTATGGTTCAATGGCGTAAAAATTAAAATTATGTTGAAGAAACGTTTGGTTTTTAATGTCATTTTATTTTTATAATGCAGTTTTAAAGTATTTTTAATGCAATAAAGTTCGAGATCTTGTTATAACGATAACGATGTATTCACAGTTGTGAAACAGATTATGGATCAATAGTATCAACAATATTTATATTCGTCACTTATATAATAAACTTTAGTATTGAAATATAATTAATAGACGTAAATTAATATGACATACTATTTGCATTATTTTATTCTAAATATCAAACTGTACATGTCTACTTAATAATAAATTGCATGAAATATGATAGATATTATGTTCAAACTGACGATGAAAATAAAACCAAATTAAGTGTCACCAAATGGCAAATCCTATTCACCTGTCGATAATGTGTATGAAGTTTTACCGAACACACCATTAAGGACAAACTATTATACATTTTGCCCCATAATTCAGCTCAAACCGCTAATTTTTATTATGAACCACATAATAATTAATATTATATTAGTTTGCTTTATATATTATACTAAATTTGTAAACTAATCAAAATATGTCTAATACAAACTTAAACCCAGCCGTTCAAGTTGAACGGTTGTATATTTTTGTCATTTTTTTAATACATTTCGAATCCAATGCAGTGCGCAACACATAACACATTTACATGTTTTTAGTTTTTGGTTTCATTAGGTTTTATATAGTACGATCTGCTACACAATATATTATTGGCTAGGTTAGGTTACAATATTACAATAGATAATTAGTACTAACCGAAATGTGTACCTATAAGTCTAAAAAATGGAAAAAAAGGTAAGCTATTATATTTAAAATAATATGAGTAGTATTAGTATTAGTATTATTTATAATTATATGAGTCATATATTTTGAAGTTTCTGCTAGAATAGGTGAGTAGTTTGTTATTTTTGTTCACAGACCATTTTTATTTTCACCACAGATTCACACCATGTTCAAGGAGAAATGCCCTGTGCAATACTCTTAATTTTACCGTAAGCACACTACAAGTAAATTATCTGCACAGTATTTAACAGTAAATTTGTTTCTTACACAAAAATATTTACGGTATACACATTATCACACGTTATGTTGACATGTCTACTAAACTTAAGTAAATTTAAATAAAAATGTTTATTGATGTATACAATTTTTACTTATTTTTATTATACATGTTTAACATTTAAAAATTATAATTTTATTCTAAAACAATATTTGCTCAATTGATAATTTGTAATTAGATGAAAAAGTTATTTCAGTGATTATGAAAAGGTTTAAAAAAATCAAAAGAGTACACAAGAATACAAGATAAATATTTTGTGCAGACAATATGTGTGATAATGTGCATAGGGTAATACTCTTGTGTGAAGGACAAATTGACAGTCGAAGACTGTGTAATCTTCTTGTAATGTGTATAATATGGTAAAGCTAAAATTTTTAAGGGGTACATTTTCAAAAGAACATGGTGTGATTACTATGAAGAAAATTAAATAGGGCTGTAACAAATACGATTAGGAAGCGTAATTTGATTTCCGAAAACACACGACTAAACGAAATTAATTTTAGAACTGTTTAGTATTGATTTTTAAGACAAATTTAGTATACAATATTGGTTATTATTCCAAATTATAAGACATTTGAAGTGGGGAATTTCAAAAATATTTATTTGTTCATGTCTATAAAAAAGTAAACTAAATGGCCAAGTGAGGTTTTTCTTTTAACTTTAAAATACGTCTTATTTATAACACCACACATTCTTTTTGTAACTCCAGGGACTCTTTGACCCAGGCTAAACCCAGGCCACGATTCGCAACTATTTTTATTCATCACATTTTTCTTCATCTTTTTAACTCTTTTAATTTTATTTATCTTCTGTTTCTTCTGCTATTTCTTCTGCTGATCCTTTATTCAACTGAAGTAGTACTTCTAAAATGCTTAAAAATATTGGAAATTTCTGATTTTAGTTGTAAATGGAAGTGTTTGAATTCAAATATTATTAAATACATTTGTAATATTTACAAAACGGATTTGTTGAAAGCCTTATTTATATGGCTATCGTAGTGTAGTATTTATAATAAAATGGACTAAAATTAAAAATTATACTAATAATTAGAAAAAAACACCTGATGCTAACCATTTACAACTTTATCAATTTATCACTAAAAAATACTCGGGAGTTGAGACATGAAATATAGGCTGCGTATATGTAATGTTTTGGATACTATTTTATTCCAATTAACATAAACGTACATCGCCTACATTAAAATAACTAAATCATTAAATGCCAAACTTGTTATAGGTATATTAGATATTAATATGTTTCAATAATAATATATCCGTATTATTTTAATTCGATTAATACATTCGAAATAGTTATCGTGCATATTTTTCCTATGAAAACATATAAAAACAATGCGTTATAAAATATAAAAACTCATTGAGTAAGTGCTATTCATAATATTACACGCGTATCTTTGTATTATTGTAGTGTTATTAACAGTCTAAAATGCAGTTCAGTGAAGCATATTGCTAATATTATTTCAGCAAAAGCGCTTGTGTGTATGTGCAGCACATCGAAAACTGTTTATAGAATATTATATGTAAAACGCGGCCGCGGCACCTCTATTCAATAACACGCATAGCACTTTTTTTTTTACGTAATTTATTTTGCTCTATTCAAAATGCTATAACATACATTATAATATAAAGCTTGAACTCCTGCGATGCGTGTAATTTATATACTATCCTTATTCATATTTTGTCGTACGTGTGTTTTTCACTTATTTATAATTCAATATGATTATATATATACATATTCGGCAGCGCATATTATTTGCCATGAGTATAGGTGAACATTAGAAGTCTGCGAACATAAAATAGTAGATAAAGAATAATAGATCGAATAAAGAAGTTATGAGCCCGAGCAATTTGCCGGAACTATTATAAGAATTCTCTTTACGAGAAAAAATGTTGTATATATGCATGTGGCAAGTCTTTAATCTAACACAGCCCATATATAGTATAGTTTAAAAGATGAAAAACTTTTTGTAATTGCAACTCAACTACGCGTATATGCAACGCATAAAAAATGCATGTGCTTTACGGTAAAAAATAACTGTGGCTAACGCTAAATAAAATATTGACTAAAAACGAGGTGGTTTATCTCTTTTTTATATTTATTTATTAATAAGGCGAAACAGAGCAAGTCACTCTTCCTCGTAGCTGCTATTGGAATAAACTGACATGTTTAAAATAAATTCTCGCTAATATTATTTGGAAATAACCCATTTTTGATGAAAAATTTAAGAAATATTCTTTACAGTTTCATATGAAATATATTAATTCTCAGATATGAATAAAATATTAAGCCATATGAAATAATTATTATATTATAATTCAAGGTTAGGTACCTACTTATATGTACCCCCATTATTATTATTTAATACTATATTAAGTTAAATTTAAATTTTTAACTTCAGTCTAAAAATAATATGCGCATTTAATATTTATGTAAAAACTACTGACAACAAACGTGTATTGATATCAATCCATTACTGAAGAAATATACGTAGTTTTCTTGTGAAACAATGTATTATTTACATAACTTACCCAACAGTTATGTACAACCCTAAAGAAACACAAATTACAATTTATACGTAATTCTTGGCATCTTTAGCGTATGTTTTGCTTGAGGAAAAGCATTTTAGAACTACGGTAAACAAATTTTTAGGGTAAAATAAGACAATACTCAAATATTATGGTGACGTGTCTTCATTTCTCACACAAGGAATATTTGGTTTATGGTAGTTTGTATATAACTATTATGGAATTGAACAATTTCAAACACAGATAACATAATCATTTTTATCGGTATTTAAAAATTCAATCCTGTTTTACAAAAAACATATATTAATAATGTCTCCTTTTATGAAATTCATCTTTGATATTCATATATATTTAATTAAAAATTAATTTAGTGTAATGAAATGTATGTCTTTGAAACCACGCATTTATAATTAATTATATTTATATTAATTTTAGCAACATTAAAACAATGATTTTTTTTTGTAAACTGTATTATACGTCAAATTAAATCACACAAGTGAATGTTTGGAGTATTTGGACATTCGAATAATGTATATTGTAATATAGAGTAGCAACAACAGAATCTAGAATTAGGTAATTCATCAGTAATATTCGTTAAATTTGTCACGTAAGTTACAATTGTGTATAAGTATATAACTATAAACATACTACCCATGTGGTTTTCCTGCAAGGGACTGAAAATTCTACACAAACATCTACGGATGCTTGCGGCGATAGGATGAAAAGCGCTGTGGGAAAATCGTGATGGGGGTATAATAATATACTTCCATGTAAGCTCTAAATAGGAAAACTCCGGTCAAAGTAATTTTTTGAAAACAGCTGAGTAAGTTTTCAGAAGAAATTTAATCCTTGCGTGAACATTAGAACAAAATATAATAAGTTAAAATCTACACAACGTATAGAATAAATGCACGCTTTAAGGCCGAGTCGTAGGCATTTCGTCGATCATTAATATTTGAATCTGGTTATTTATTGATTTATGAGAAAGAATGGAATTATCTTGCCAATATTTTTTCCCCTCTAAAAGTGAGGTGAGGTGTGTTCATTTCTTTTTTTTTTGGCATAAAAAAAATAAGCTTAATTATAATGTCAAAACTATGTTTGCTTTTTACTTCATCAATTTTTTGTTATTCGAATTAATCGGTGTGTTTCTATTCAAAGATATTTCAAGTAGCCGTTTTGAAAGATAGTCTCCGGGTGTCAGAACGCCCGTAAATATTTATAAATTATACTTGTTAAAACTCCAATAGGAACTGAGTCAAAATTGACTTCAGGAACGATTAGACCACTATTTTTGCCGCATATTAATATAGAAAACGTGCATTAATATTCCCTGAAGACTGACCTGTTTTGCGTGCTCCCATCATGGCTGATAGCTTGACACCCGACGGTGGCGATCGTCTATAGAGGTTAGGTCGCGTGCCGATCATACATCCATGATAGTAGTCTCGGTAAATGGTTGCCACGGTGGCGTTCGTTATTGTCGTGTGCGACTTTTGACGCGAGTTGGGAGGAGTAAGACACGTGCAAACCGTTGTGCCGGCAGATCGTTGTGACGGTGGTCGTCGTCGTGTTCGCGATGCGACGCGGCGGTGTACTGAATCCACAGTGGCAGTCGCGCGGCGTGACGGCAGCGTCGTCGTCGTCCTCGTCGGTGAAAATCGCGTGCCCCCGGCGGCGGCGGCGGAAAACTGAAAACTTTTTGGTCCCTTCGTCCCGCCCACCAGGCAGTGGCCAGGAAGACAAGAAGACAGGAACCGAAGGCAGCCCGAGTGATTGCCGCCCGAATCTTGACCGAAATTACTGTGGAGGCGGCAATGGTCATTTCCTCTAGACACTAATATAATTATTCAACCTCTACTCTTCTCCAACCTCCAACGCTTCACCCTCTGAGTCCTTCGCATTAACATCCTGTTCTTTGTGTTCTTTTTCATTATCTGCTTCTTCTCTTCTTCCAGTCTCAATGACGTTTACGTGTTCAAGCCTCTTATCTTGCTCTTATACATGTAGATGAGTTAGATGAATCAATGAATAACGATGTTTGTTATTTGTTTCTCTATCGGTAAAAAAAAATCATATAAGAAAGTAACTTCATATTTTTTGATTCTAAATAGATCCACGTACAGAGTATTTAGTATTTTTTATATTTTTATTTTTATACTCCTATAATTCCGATGTATTTACTATTTTGCATATATTCGTACTGATTTTACTTAGCTCACTTGTAACTTGTAAGTATCATGATGATGTAATACTTTGGACGATCAATATCTTAATACATAATCAGCGAATCATTTATTCCAAGTAAATGTGATGAGCTAAATTAAAGAAGATTGTTTACCAATAATTTAATAGTACAGTTCTTAGAATAAACACAAAAATTATCATATTTGATACATTTTTCCAAATTTAAATATATTAAAATAATATACATAATGTATTATACCAAGAAATCGTATTGTATAACTCCTTGGGGGTATAATAACATAAAAGTTCTTGGAAATACTGAATCTTATATTCTCTTTGATATAAAGTAGGTAGTAATAATAATAAAAAGATAATTCGTAGATATTGTAATATTTTTATTTTGTCCTGTAGGCCAATTATACCTTTAAAACATTTTACTCTGTAAAGTTTTTCCATAATACTTATTTAAAAATAAAAAAATCAATCCATCTAATTTATTTTTTCCCAAGTTTCTGTGTCCCATGTTTAAATAAGATAGTTTTACGTAAAAATGTGAAAACAATTGACTTTATAAAAGTATAAAGGACGTAAAAATTTACACGCATATGTTTAAAACGTAGGTAAATTACGCATATTTTAAATGATAAACAAATGCTATATTGCATTGAAATAAATTGATAATGTCCAAAATGTCAATAAAAATATTTAGATGATACATAATCTATTTTTATTCAACTTCTTATGTTAATATATTATATTATATTATACATATACTTACATATACTGGAAGTTGACAACCATAAAATAATATAATTTTAGAAATAACAAAGTTTTCAAAATTAAAACGAAATAAATACAAAATGTACATTGAATACAATCGTTAAACAAAGAATATAAAAAATTTAATCCCAGACTGCAATAACATGTTTAAGGAGATTTGACTGCGATGTATTTTTATTGTGTAATAAACAGAAACACATCCAATATAGGGTTGAATTTAATTTCCTGACTTATTTCGAGTAATAAACACGATGTTTATACATTATGATGAATGGATAGCTACCGTAGAATTAGTGTACTAGACTAAATTAATATAGTATCTTAAGCATAATTATTATTATGTCTGAGTCATCTTGAAATTATTTCAAAAAAATAATATTCATGAAATCGAAATCAATATGTAGGTATCAACTTACAATTAATACAGTCCACTGACATTGCTTTATTATACCACCAGGGTTTAATAATATATCATAAATTAATTCATTAAATTAATCTTAATTTTAAATATAAAATAATGTTAAGTGACACTGATGAATTAGTTATGGCCTCTGACAAATAAAAGTGCTCTTACTATTGTGATGCACCTTACTTATATCGAATCACGCTGATGAACATAATAAAATATAAATTATAAATTATATAACATTTCAGTATTTTTTTTTCAGGATTCGGTCTTTACTCTCTTATAATATTTCCGTGCAAAAAAACAGAATAACCGTAAACAGTTTTGAAGACATTAAAGTACACATTTATATACATGAGATTCAACGAAACTTTAAGATGTTTTAAGTGTTACAGATCAAAATATATTTTTTCAAATTAAAATAATTTTATTTCTATTAAAAATAAAGAAACAACGATTGAATTGTATTTATATCTTATATTAAAGACAATTATAAAGCAAGCTGTCACATTCAATGTTGTCTTGAACTTATTATACTGATGACATTAGTATGATATATATTCGTAGTTTTCAAATATATATTTTATGATTCAATAAAAAAAACTTCCGATTACTCCCATAATGGTACAAAAAATACACTAAAATTACGTTTTAGCATATTAAACCTTTAGATTTAATTTACATAAAACAGTTAGTGGAGTAACTATTTAGAAACTTGTTGGGCGCCTGGGAGTCCTTACCATACTAAATTAGTTGTTTTATCGTGTTTACGTTTCATTAGGTTCCAAAAACGCAACTTACGACATACCAAGAAAGGTGTTTCTACGCAAACTGAAATGCAATAATGTACAGCGAACGTAAGTCCCCTACTCTAAATATAGAAGTGACCTTTATGAATAATTAATTTAATAATTTAATGTTCTACAATGTTAACCTATATAACAGTAGGTAATAAAAGGTAGGTACGATAACATTTAAAAACCTTTTCATACTGAAAATTGTGATAACTGAATCGAAACAAACTTCAACCAATAATTGAATAATATTGTCTATAAGCTAAAATTTATGGCCAAAATAAAATAACTAATTTTATTTATTTAAATGTATGATACGCGTATATAAACTGAGTGTAAAAATTACCTTTGTCATATTTTATATTCAATGTCCATATTCTCCGTCATCAGATGTATGGTAATAATTGATAACGGTTATATTTTAATACTTAACCGTAAGTATATTCCTTTTTAACAGTAAATATTAATCACTACTTAAAAAAATACATGATTTAGTCAGTACAAAAATGACTTTTTTAAAAAAATTGTATTTTGTACTATTTTTTATGATGATGAAATATTTACTGGAGGTCAAATTAAATTTTTATAAGCGCTTGAAGAACAAATGTTTACAACATTGGTTATTCAATGGATTTCTCATGGAGTGATTTTCTTATGTTGTTGTAATTCTTATACTTGTTTATTTAATCATTTTCTATAATTGATAACATTTTTTAAATGTTGACTAGTAGTTTTTATTTTCAATTTTCAACTATTTTTAGATTCCGAGTGGAACGATGAATGTATTGATTTTACAATGATGTGTGTTTTTTTTTAAATTTTTTTTTGTGTCTGTGTACACGATAAGTAGTCGAAATAATGCTTCGATTTTCAACTTCAGTATCTTGTTCGATTGGAAAGTGAATATCATTGGTGCATTGGGGAGGTCAAAATTTAAAATTCCCAGTAATTTTCAAAAGCGCCAAGAAAAACCAAAGAAAAATTAAGGAAAAACGAGAATTTTTACGCAAAATAGATTTTTCACAAAATTGAATTTGGTTTTTGGTGTAACTTTAAAAAAAAATGACCGTAGATACATGAAGTTTTGACTGAATGTTTATATTAGCATTTTTTATACACCATAACATTTTCAAAATATTTTGACTTATTTTGAGCTCTTTACGGACATTGTCACTTTTCATTTTTTTTTAGTTTTTTTTCTAAAAATATCAATACAATTTTATTTGTTGATTAAAAAAGCTTGGAAGATTTGGAGAATTTATTATAGGTACCTATTATAAGTCAATTTTTTTAAAATACTATAGACTATAATATAATATTATTTCTTGTACCTAGACTGACATACCGTCTCCGCTCAGAATCGTTTTTCTTATACAATGATATTATATCATTGAATTCAAATTTAATACCATCCATTATACAGTGACCCACTTGTAACCTACTGTACAGCAGAGCGACATCCAATTATCCACCTTTTAGATTCTGAGTGGAACGATGAATGTATTGATTTTACAATGATGTGTGTTTTTTTTTTTTTTGTGTCTGTCATCAACTTTTAGGACAGTAAAAGTGCTTGGATTTTCTTCAACAGTACCTTTTCTGAGAGGAAAGTGAATCTAGTTGGTACTTTGAGGGGTCAAAAGTAACATTTTTCCAATAGTTTTCAAAAGCGCCGTGAAAAACAAAAGAAAAATTATGGAAAACGGGAATTTTACGCAAAATCTGTTTTCGAGAAAATTGATTTTGGTTTTTGGTGTAACATTAAAACGAATGACTGTAGATACATGACATTTTCACTGGGTTGTTTATATTTCCATTTTCTATACATGATAAAATTTTCAAAATATTTT
>NC_042495.1:57417653-57418420 GCF_005508785.2 Acyrthosiphon pisum
TTTTGTGTTTTTTGTTTGAATACGTGTATTGCGAATTGCACCCATAACGTTGGTTTTACATATATTATTTCGTACTATTGGAGCAATTTATTATTGTTACACTGTGGGTGACAGTGTGACACTCCTTACACATTGCAAGTCGTTACTGCTTATTAAGAATATGTCAGAGTAGGACTGGCGCGGCGCAACAACAAACGATTCAGGTGTATAATAATAATAATCATAACATGTGTTTTCAATAGATACCTAGTCCATACGATTAAGTATACTGCAAGTAATGATAAAAAGTCTACATATTATTACCAACAACTAACACTATATTATCGTACAAGTATCTACAAATTAAAAATACTAAATAAGTGTATATTATATCCTTATAGTATGTAGTCCTAATGTATATACAGAAATGCTATTTAATTATCTACGAGAATAATATTTTGTTTTATTTAACACAAGACTTAATGTGCGTGTAAATAATAGTACCTAGGTACTTATTAGTTATTATTATGTAATGTTTAATTTCCATATCTAACTAGTTAAGGATTTTAGACAAGGTTCCACGTAAGTTGTCAATTCTGTAAACAAAAATCGAATATTAAAACCCAGTTTTTTTTACAGTTATTTTAAGTTCAAATTTGAACGAAATTATATAATATTACACCCAAGAATAATGATTTTAGGTATTTTATTGTAATTTTTTAAAATATGATTCTTGAGTACTTTTAGAGTAGGTATAATACTACTATATTTTATACACATTAGGTATG
>NC_042495.1:57418470-57419387 GCF_005508785.2 Acyrthosiphon pisum
TCGGTTTGGTAGAAGAGCGGTGAACTTGAGAGGAGTCATGTATGTAATGATGTTACACACAACAGTGTAGTTTACACGCAAATGTTCGAAAAACGATCATTATAAAAACACTAAAATAAGACTCGATAGTTTTAAATGCATATTTTATGATAGAGTTTTGAATTGTTCATCATGTATATAAATATTTACATATTGTACTCGTATAATATAGGTATATATCGTATAATAATAATTAAAAACATATTACCAAAATAAGCTACAAACACATACCTATAACTTGATTATATTGGTAGATAATATAATAAAAAAGGTGGGTAAGTGGATGTCGCTCTGCTGTACAGTAGGTTACAAGTTGGTCATTGTAATGGATGGTGTTAAATTTGAATTCAATCATATATCATTGTATTAGAAAAACGATTCTGAGTGAAAACGGTCAGTCAACCATGATATTACCAAGTATATTTGATGATATTATTGTGAATAAAGCAATTTATATATAACCTATTTACGTGGAACCTTGTTTTAAGTTTTTAATCCTTAGCTATAAAATTTGAACATTTTATACATTTTTAACTAAAAATAATTATTAAATTTTAAATTTGATATATTTTGTCAAAATTCGAACTTTAAATGCTTATAAAAAAAATTGTGCCTATGTATTTTCAATATTTTTCAACTACTATTATAACAATATATCAGGAGCCTTGCATTACATTTTCATGCTTTTTTACCCAACAAATACATTTTTATTGATATTTATAGAAAAAAAAACTAAAAAAATTGAAAACTGGCAATGTCCGTAAACAGCTCAAAAAGAGTCAAATTATTTTCAAAATTTTATTGTGTATAGAAATTGAAAATATGAACATTCAGTGAAATTGTCATGTATCTACAGTTATTCGTTTTTGAATTACAAT
>NC_042495.1:57420373-57420514 GCF_005508785.2 Acyrthosiphon pisum
ATCAATTTCATTCATCGTTCCACTCAGAATTTAATATAAAAAAAAATATATAAAAAAAAAACACACATCATTGTAAAATCAATACATTCATCGTTTCACTCAGAATCTAAAATGCTTCTTGAGAATGACAATAGTAGTTAT
>NC_042495.1:57420614-57432703 GCF_005508785.2 Acyrthosiphon pisum
AATTTTTTTAATTTTTTTTTCTATAAATATCAATGAAATTTTATTTGTTGGTAAAATGCGTGAAAATTTAATGCAAGGCTCTGATATATGTACAATAGCAATTGTAAAATATTAAAAATACATAGGCACACATTTTTTTAATAAGCATTTGAAGTTGAAATTTTGACAAAATGTATCAAATTTAAAATTGAATAATTATTTTGTAGTTAAAAATTTATAAAATGTTCAACTTTTATATCTAAGGATTGAAAATTTAAAACAAAACTTCACGTAAATATTTAATTCTGTTACCAAAAATTATAAGAAATATATAAGCACAGTTTATTTTTATAGTCATTTTAAGTTCAAATTTGGACGAAATTACATATTAAAAAACCTGGAATAACTATTTTAGTTATTTTGTTGTGATTGTATATTATTGAAACTTCTAAAATATACTATTATATATCTATGATAGTACCACGGTTTGTTGTTGTTGTATAACGCGTTACCTAATGGATATTGTGATATGATTAATTTGGAATTTATTTTTGATACCTATTATAGGTCAATTTTTTTTTAATACTACAGATAAATAATAGGTATGTCTAATACCTAGACTGACAAACCGTCTCCGCTCAGAATTGTTTTTCTTATACAGTAATATTATATCATTGAATTCAAATTTAATACTATCCATTACACAGTGACTCACTTGTAACCTACTGTACAGCAGAGCGACATCCACTTACCCACCTTTTTTTTCTTACAATTATATTTCAACAAAATTGTATTCGTTAAGCTGAGTGGTAAATGTTTTTAAAATTTGTTTAAATTTTAGATTTTATAAATGAAATTACAGAATAGCTTAAATTTAATCTAATTAATCTATAATTCCAGTAGAAGGCCGTTTTGTGTAAAGAGTTGTTTCTGTCACGGCAGTATTTACGTAAGCGTTACATCTTTATTTATTTATTTACTATCATTGACTACCTATTATAATCTTAGGGATTAATAATTGTTATATTTTTAATTATGACAAATAATAAATAAGAGTGAAACATAATATAATATATATAATCATAATTATAAACAATTTAAAATGATATAAACTTTAAAGTTTAAAAAGAAGTGATTTAAAAATTCCAAAAAACTTAGAGACATTGACTGGTTCATGATAAAAGAATTCAACTGTATAGTTTAAGTTCAGAAAACCAGTAATTTATGATGAACCCTAGTTGGAGTCAATGGTTAAATATCAACAATTGCAACGAAGGCCGATTCTTCTAAATTAACCAAGGCGATTAAGCATGGGGTAGTCGGGTAGACTATTTTATTTTATCAAAACCGACTTTCATCGGCCAATTTTCAATTTAAAGTATTCGTACACTAATAAAGTTATGCCAGGAAACTGAATTTTTTACGAGGAATAGACGTAAATTATTAATAATTCTAAAAGCGATGCTTGTGTTGAAGGTAGAGAGCGACAAATTACTTACAAATAATAATTAAAATAATATAGATACACAAAAAAGAATACAAAAACTGCTCGCGTAAACATATTATAAAACTATCCTTACACCCAATGGCCTATGTTGCCGCGGGTTATCCAATAAAAAAAAAAAAAAAAAACTATCCTAAGTACAATATTAACCAGTTATAATATAACTTTATATTACTATAGTATCATGTTCCTTGTTATTTGTTGTAAACAGATGTTGTAATTGTTATTAATTATTATTATTAGTTAACCCCGTTCAATTGCTCGGTCGCTTATTAAATATTAATTATTATAATTTTGTGTTTTTTGTTTGAATACGTGTATTGCGAATTGCACCCATAACGTTGGTTTTACATATATTATTTCGTACTATTGGAGCAATTTATTATTGTTACACTGTGGGTGACAGTGTGACACTCCTTACACATTGCAAGTCGTTACTGCTTATTAAGAATATGTCAGAGTAGGACTGGCGCGGCGCAACAACAAACGATTCAGGTGTATAATAATAATAATCATAACATGTGTTTTCAATAGATACCTAGTCCATACGATTAAGTATACTGCAAGTAATGATAAAAAGTCTACAAATAAGTGTATATTATATCCTTATAGTATGTAGTCCTAATGTATATACAGAAATGCTATTGAATTATCTACGAGAATAATATTTTGTTTTATTTAACACAAGACTTAATGTGCGTGTAAATAATAGTACCTAGGTACTTATTAGTTATTATTATGTAGGTTTTGTGAGGCCCGGACAAAAAAAAACCTTGACGGTACAGAAGGTTGGAAGTCTTCTTTAATCCATTTTAGATTCTAAGCGGAGCAATGAATTTATTGTGATGAATGTGAGTAATGTTTAATTTCCATATCTAACTAGTTAAGGATTTTAGACAAGGTTCCACGTAAGTTGTCAATTCTGTAAACAAAAATCGAATATTAAAACCCAGTTTTTTTTACAGTTATTTTAAGTTCAAATTTGAACGAAATTATATAATATTACACCCAAGAATAATGATTTTAGGTATTTTATTGTAATTCTTTAAAATATTATTCTTGAGTACTTTTAGAGTAGGTATAATACTACTATATTTTATACACATTAGGTATGACATTTTTAAATTTTTAAATTTAACCTACACTGTAGTACTAATGCCTAATTTATTGTAAAATAGATAACTTTAATCGAAATATTATCATAACATAATTTGCCTACTTACTATTTAATAATATATTATAGACTGACAGACCGTATTTGCTCAGATTTGTTTCTGGTATACAATGATTTTATTTCATTGAATTCAAATTTAATATATCCATTACAACGACTTTTTGGACACTTAATGTACAATAGAGCGTTACCCACTCCATACTTTTTTTAATTTCACATTTGTACTACATAATTTACAACTTATTTCAATTAATAAACACGATATTTATACACTATGATGAATGTGCACTGTACAGCTACTGTTGTAGTAATAGTGTACTAGAATAAATTAATATATAGTATCTTAAGCATAATTATTAACTGATGTATAATTATGAACTGCCCGATTATCAGAGGCAAATAGTGTACATAAGTATATTAACTTTTTTATTTACGATTAAGACGACAAGATGGGAGGCAAATTCGTATATTTAAGGAGGTAACTAGTATTCACCTACTTAAATTGTTCATTGTGGATAAATATATTTTATTTAGTTTTAAACGAGATAAAATTTATATTGCTTAAATATTTTAGAAGTAGCGTACTATTTGGTATTTTCATAGCTCGAATCATAGGCTAGGTGGAGTAATAGGATTTGCCGGGGACGGAGAACACGCCAAAACATACTACTTTTATTAAATCAGGTAGGTACCTACCTATTTTACATTATTACCTATATGGCTATACCTACAGGCTGATTTTATGCTTAAGCTATTCATATATTCAAATTCTTTTTTTTGGTATTTTTAAATACACTTAAAAACCATATTTTTGAATACTTGAAATTTTTTGTATCACTTAAGGATGATATTTTTAAAATAAAAACTTCTGTTTTTCAAGTAGGAACCCCCTTTTTCACTTGTAATTATTCAGCACATATTTTTTTCTGACAATTTTGATGTATTTAAATCAAAATTCAAGTGAATAGTTATTAAATAAGGTATATATAACTTTGTGGACTAATCTTTGGTTTTTTTTTTTTTTTTTGTTTAACATTGGCATTTCCTGTAAACGATTTTCCTGATATCTCGTTAAAAATTCCTTCAATCCCAACAATCTCAATTTAGGGATCTTACTCGACAATATTTTTCCGGTTGTATGACATCGGTTTTACTGGCATTGATTTTTGCGATTAGTTGATTAATAACGGCCAGTCCAATTTTGTACTGTGTCCCTTGTCCATGACCATAGTGTAATAATGATTATTATGAAAAGGTAAGTGAAAAAAAGAATTTAGTATGCCATCAATTTCTCCAGTGAAATATGGTTTTTCGTCAGACTTACAACATTGTTCAAATCATGACCGACAATGCCAAATTTATTTTGATTTAGTGTAGCCAAATTCTCGCCCCACACACACGTGTTCCTCAACCAACCATAACCCCTTACAAAATTCTAATGGCTATAGTTGCCGATCCTTAAGATCAATAAAAAAAATATTCACGATATACTTAGCCTTGATTAATTGTACAAACTGCATTTCTAATAAACTCTATATTATTGTAAAAAAATAATACTTTCAATGTTTTCCGATATGCCTGTTAAGGTTATCTCTGATCGTTAATATTTCTGTCTTCTGAGCATATATACTGCATGAAATCTTATTTGGTACATCGTGTGACTTGGCATGTCTATAAAAACTACAGATCGTATTAAAGGTTTTATCATATACACTACTCGAGAACATGATTCATTACGTTGAATGAAAACTGAAGAACATGCGATATATGACTTTGCCAGTCTGCAGCGAATACATAGGTAATTAAATAATAAAGTAAAATATTATATTTTTCTTTATATAGCGTTGTGAAATAGTTGTGTCTAGTATATTTATTAGAGCATGCATACAATATCAGAACTAACGTTAGAAAAATGGACTACAGTGTTTATTAAAGTAAAATAAATAATAAAATTTTTAAAATAATAATTGTAAACCTTAATAATTGAAAAAAAACTTAAGAACAGTGACTTTTCTCGACTTGGCACTTGGAGTGTCGTGGACGACAATAGTATAGTACACGGACTGATTTCATTTTTCTTTATGATATAGTGCATTACTTTCTGGATGGTATTCACTATATTCTTCGATTGTACTCGGACGTGTCCTCACATGATTGTAGTTGTACAATCAGATAATGTTGTCAGGGTGTGAGGATGGGTGGCAGAGGTGGTAATACTTGTAAAGGTACTATATAATCCATGTCTATGTGTAACGTATATGCATTAGCGAGGTGTCTATTCGTACATAAGTGATTATATAATATGTAAAATGTAGATGTAATATGTATGTATATGCACATTGCACGTATGTATATGCATGTGTCATGTACGTATGTATTAATGGATATATAAATTATGAATGCAAACGTTCACGTGTGTGTTATAAATACTAATATAATAATATAGTATGTACAATTAATGCAATGAACGTATGTTTTATACACAGGCTAAGATATAATGGAATGGAAACAAGCAGCTTATAAGTGGCTTCGAAAGTATGTACAAGAGGCATATTCGGGGGATCACAATGATAATTGAGATTTTACTGCGCCATCTGTATAAAACACGGACTGAGATACAAAATGTGATGCTAAATAAAACCACTGGTAGCGCTGAAAACATTCAATTATGAGTGTTGATGATAACAGAGGAACCTTTTGCGGGCCGTCCCGCGTCACCCTTTTCATCGTTTCCAGTCCATTATATCTCAGTCCGTGGTTTTATAATTTATATTATGTAGTACGTATATAGTATATTAGCTTAATATGTGACCATATTAATAGTGAGTAACATTTTTAAAATTTGTTAATTGATACTAAAAATGTATGAAAATATTTCACAACAGAAATATTATGATAATGATTCAGTTAGGTTTGTGTTTTGCCTATATTGAGTAATTGATACAAATTAGTTGCGGAAGAACATGTACTACGTATTGCCTATTTGGAGGTGCTATGCTTTTACATGTAAAATTTACGGGGGAGGTGCACCAGAACTGTCTATTTTATACTACTCCCGTGCAAACACGTAATTTGGATGTCTTATAATTGTTTCTGTTTTTTGCCTTCGCTCGTCCGCTTTTTGCGCGCAGTGGGAAGACGTTGATCGTATTTCTGTTGATGTCTTGTGCTGTAGTCACGCCGGCGACAACTAATACATTCGTTTGACATTCGTTTCAGTCCCAACTCATAATATACTGCCGACAATTATCGCCACCATCGCCTTGTCCACTTCATCTTAGTCCTAACACGCCGAAAGCATTTTTGCGTATAGTGTTGCGCATTTCGGGCGCACCGTTTATTCACACACACACGCCCGAAAACACGTAATTTGGGTGTCTTATAACTTCGGTTTCAGTTTCGTCCCTTCACCCGTCCGTTTTTGCGCAGTACTGACTGTAATTTTGTTGTTGCCTCGTGCCGTGCAAGTCACGCCGGCGACAACCAACACATTCGTTTGACAGTTTCAGTACCGACATTTCATCCACTGCCGTCAATCGCCACCCGCGAACGCGTTTGTTTTGTTACTACAGTCTCCAACCATCACTTTGTGGCTTGTCTACTCCAGAGCAGTGTGGATACGCTGGAAGCATTTTGCGTCACGAATAAATTTTGTTTTACGTCTTTAAGCCACGTCTTACGTTTCTACCTCGTGGTTTTTGTGAGCTTCGTGCGAACCATTATGAGTTGAAAGTCATGAATTACATCTGAATAGGGTACAGATAGTACAAATAAAAGAAGACTTGATTGACTGTGAAAGGTGATACATACACAAGTATGTATACAGACATACAGTTCTGCATACTGTACAACATTATTATATTGACTGCGGTAAAACATAATAATAATATAATATCCTGTTCAACTCGGAGCGCATATTATAGTGTTTGTTGGTGTGAGGTCGTGAGTACAGTGAAAACTCAGATTCGGTATGCCGGTTATAATTATTATTGTTATGGAACAATAATGAAGTTTTTAAATTTTTTTTGACGTGATTCAAACTGTAACTTAAAGGTAGCTTAAAGTTAAAACAAAATTAATGTTTAAAAATTAAATATTAAAAAAAAAAAAACAGTATTATTTGATTGTTTAAATATTCATATTTGTATTTATTAAATCTATAACTACCACAAACGTTTTGTTGGTAAAATTATAAAGTTTTCAATCACCGAGACTATACCAGCGACATGACATAAAAACATTTGATAAAGAGCTTTAAAATTTACCACTTTGTATAGACAGATCGTATTTTTGGATACCATTCGACATGCCTAATAAAACATTACTGCTGCAAATAATGTGTATTAAACATTAATTCATAATAACGATGGGAATCGTGTTTCGTTGAACCAAACGAATAACAATGCAGAAAACTGTTGCCGATGAATATGAAACATAATATTTTAATTCTCTATCTGTTAATTTCCATCGACGAATGTTTGTGATGTTTTTGAAGAGATAGGATAATAAGCGACCCAAAGCAAATAAATTACATTGGCAAAAACTAACGGTAGACCCAAGACAGCTAGTGTCAAAACCAGAAAACGATACGCTCTCAAAAGGGAAAGCTTAATTAACAGAATCGCATTATAAACGTATAGAATATGTAAAACGTATTATATTACATGTTCCATATGGGTTTGTTTAAAATAAAATGCACGTTGGGATCGAACCACATTGTAAGTTACAACTTGAAATTTGTAACTATACTATACCTACTAGATTTCAAGAACCCAATAACAATAAAATCGAAAACATGCACGATGAATATGAAAATTGTACAAATTAAATTTATTATGTAGCCGAATAATAATCATAATAATATGTAATTTATATATTGTAATGGCATAAATTACATATGGCTGTGGAAACTCAATTTGTCTTTAAAATTGAATACAATCGAATGGGATAGAAACTCGCAGGACCAATTTTTATTACGTTGTTGTATAATAGCCGCCTACAACTTTTTTTTCCATAGATATACTACTTTTTTTTCTATTTTTCACATGGAGCTAAGTCAATCAGTATCGTGTTTGAATACCCTAGGTTAAGTTCACTATTGCAAAGACGGTTCGTAAGCCTAGTAAGTCATGAGCAGACATTTCAGACATTTGTAAGGGGAAAAAAATATCTTAAATCTAATAATATTGTGTATGTATGATTAAATCATTCAGAAAACGTAACTCTGAAAATAGGCAATATTTTTCAATACCAATCGTAAACGTCGTATAATACGAGTATATTCAAATACAATTTATAATAATATCATATTCAGCTTAAACGGTATACGAAAAATAACTATGAGATATGAATGCATAACTTATTTTCATAATGATAGGTATTTAATATTATATGTATACTACAAATTTGGTTTTTCAATCCATTTAGCATTTGAATGTTTTTCTCTGATTTTATACTTAAACGGCTTAATCTGAGTTCTTTACGTAGACAACGTCGACATTCTGTATAATAAGTCACAAAATCAATTGCAAGTCTTCCAAACGGTAGTTAAAAAAGTTTTAACCATTGGCCAGTTTCAGATTAATTCGTGCAATATAAAATGGTACCTGGTAGATGTTTACCTTATATGGGTCGACATGGATGGGATAGCCCAAAGGTAATAAAATAGTCGCTTCGGTCTAAAACGTACACCGTTACCGGTCCAAAATGTACATTGGTTTTATAATCCTTGTAAATAAATTTATCCGGAATGCGTACGCCCCATTTATGTTGTGCTGCCCCCGCAAAAAGTATATGTTTCTCTAATTTTCATATGAATGGACTTTAGTTAATAGCGTAATATTATCTGTATTGACGAGAGTGTAGAACTATATATTATATTGGTACACAGATTCCATCAGTTTATAGTCTTTTGATTCCTCATGCAATATTGTAGTATTTTAAAATAAATTAACGAAACAAGATAAACACACAAAACGCACGACATGAAGTATGCATATATTTTTTTAGCTGAAAGGATTTTTTACTTTGACTATCATCACGGTACAAAGTTTAATATTTTATACACGTCAAATACAACCCGTCCGTCTGACGTTATTATTTTTTCTCTGTTGTTTATTATTTTTCAATTAACGTTAAACTTTGGGTAAATGGCGAGAATATTATTAAACCCGATTTTGTTGTAAGGTTACAAAAAACAAACGCCCGTTATAATAACGTTAGTAACTCATCTGACCTAATAAGAATCACGAGGTTTTAACAATATCTTACAAATAATGATGAATGTTTTCTTTTTCGGAGTATTTTCATCGAGCTAACATTTTTTTCTTCAGGAACAGGTTACAACAATAGCTATAATGCTAAATAATATAAAAATGGAACCATAAATTTCAAAGAAACCTACAATACCAATATATGTACCGCAAGACGTTATTTCAGCGAATTCTTGGATGAGAGGTAAAGAAATAAAAATCATCCTTAAGTTGTCAACGACACGATTACATTGTTCAATATATTATATTATACCGACTATGTGGCTTGATATTTTTTGTATTGTTCTCAATAGGCGAATATTGGTTCAAATAAACTAATGAAATAAATCCAAGTTTAAAAGTAAAAGTTAATTTCAACTTTTTAACTTTAAGGCTGACGGAGTTATAGCTTGTTTTCAAAAACTTGATTTTTAAAAAGAATACAATATGTCAATATATATTGCTTTTGTATAGGTACACTGACTCAATAAAAAAAGATTCAATTTTAAATTAGGTAAATAATTAATAAATCCATTTTAATAATATATTAATGGTTTTTTTTAATAGTTTTGTTCGGTTTCCTTGAAACTTGCAGCTGCAAATTGTTCACCCGTTATTGACATTACCGACGTACCGACGAGCCGATACACACATACACACACACACACACACACATTTAACATCACAATAATAATAATTATATTATACTATTATCTTTAACGCCATAACTAATATACACTACCATCAATGCACATTTAGAAATGTCAATACCTAGATAATTATACACTAGGTACGCAATTTGTCTACATCAGAAGCGTGAACTACATACTATTGTTGTTTCTCAACCGTCATATAAATAACTCAGTCGTTTAAAATACGCGGACATTGTGTACGCACTCAGACCTAGCTGGGTCTCGAAGTTTCCCACGTTATATTATATAATATAGTTGCTGAAGCGAAACGACGCGTGGCCTTTTAGAAGTAAGCTACCTGACGCTGCAGTGTGCTTACGAAATAATAATATACTAGAAATTAATATAATACGTATATGTAGGTATATTGTATATACTTCATGCATGCCGAATTGAATGTTTGAATACGACGTGCAGCCAAAAACAGTTGTAGTTCGTTGAGAACAAATTGTTGTTTGCAGAAGACGTGACACGCCGATGTTCACGTCCTTTGTCCATATAATATAGCTGCAGAGAGTTCACTCACTTGAATATTTCGTCCGGTCTCGTATAATCAGTATATCTACTGTGAGCTCTGATAAACTATTTAGTAAACGGTATATAGTTAGGTACTAGAAATATCGGTAACTTAATATATTTTGTCAACAGTCGACATAAATAAATACAGCCATGAAAATAATAAATCCGAAAATATTAATTCAACCTTACAATAGCGAATAAATTATTTGGCCAAAGGTTTTTAATTTTAATTTTAAAAAAGCTACAGTCAAAATGATATAGTATTATATTAATAATTTGTATTCACTTGACGTAAAATCACAATCGACCTCTGATTTTACAAGATTCTAAAACCAACAATTTAACATATTAATCAGCCTTCAAACTTCGTGGCGAATACAATATTTCGAGATAATTCTAAAATTTTTTTCCTCTTTATACAAAATATATTTCAATTTAAAAACTAACTAAATTAATAAATTCAATTAAAAAGCATCATAAGTCGATTAGTATCAAGTAATTAAAAAAGTTAGGTAGCTGCCATTGTTGAAAATTAAATTTGTTAACAAAATACATAAAATTATAATTTAATATTATACATTATTTAATTTAATGTAAAATATTATATTATGAACCTAGTATAAATAAATAAATTTAATTTATGAATGTTTAAGAGTATTTATTAATTCTATACTATTTTTTTTTTAAATTTTGGTCGTAAAAAAATTATATGCAAACAATACATTTGACTATAGAATAAAAGTGTAGGACAATCGAAAAATACAAAGTTACGTATTATGTGTGTAACCATACCAGATAAAAGTACCATAAAGATATTTATTAGTTGATACTTTATTATATACTTTTTGATAAGTCTTTTATAACCCATACAAATTGGTAAACTTCAATTATAAATACTTCATCCAATTATTTGTGCATGTATTTACAATAATGTAAATGTGTATAATAGTTAATAACACTAATGACAAAGTCGCCAGTACATAATAAAGAAAAAATTAAATAAACATAATTATTGGCTTCCATAAATTGAATTGATTTTTTTTATATGGCAACGCCAATTTTGAAATTTGCAACTTAGTTTACCACCATTCCAATTTGTTTAACTATACACGCTCTTTATGATATTTGTTACCCTTACCCGATTGATATTTGTTTGTGTACCTACGTGCTTACACACAGCGCATGGAAATACATAAACGAGTAACTTTTTTCTTTGGTTTTCACCGCCTTTATACGTGGCACCTGTACTCGCTCTGTCCGCTATATACCTTACGCCCTCTGAGTCCCTTTAAATTGCTTCTAAACACGTCAACAAATATATGCCGAAAAATCGTTCACCCACCTACCTTATTTATGTTATAACTCTATATGGTTTCACATGTTATTTTCTATTGGGTATGAAACATTTTAAGCACTTATATAGAGTCTATAATACTCGTCTTTGTTTGATGGGGGTATCTGGGTATACGATACTTTAAAATCCATAAGATGTAGAATTTCAAAATATGTATTTTACATTTTTACAGGAAATATATATTTTTGAAGTTAAACATAATTTATTACATTAAACCATATTCGACGATGTTGGTAACATACAAATTTTAGTACACATTAATTTTATAATAATTAATTATACTAAAAAAATGTAAAAATGTCTATGTTTTTATAAGACTGTAACTTTGAGGCTTCCAATTATACTCGTAAGGTCGTTACTGATAAAATATTGAGATATATAGGTTTCGCCAACCCTCTTTTATCATGGTTAAATTCGTTCTTAACTAAAAGAACCCAATTTGTAAAATACAAAAATTGTATTTCCAATCCAATTTCAGTATTATCTGGAGTCCCACAAGGAGATCACCTTTCCCCGTTACTATTCAATTTATTCATTAATGATATTGTTTTCTCTATGAAATACTCAAATATTCTTCTATTAGCTGATGACGCAAAAATTTTAAATGTATAAGCAA
>NC_042495.1:57433236-57487945 GCF_005508785.2 Acyrthosiphon pisum
TCAAAATTATATATCTTGTACTCCTGTAAATATTTTATCATCTAGCGGAAATTCAGCAAAAAATTTAGATTTTTTTTCTCTATTACTTAATATATTAATATTTATTATTATAAACTTTATATTTTATCTTATTTTTTTTTTTTTTTTTTTATTATATAAATAATTAAACATGTTATAATAATCTTGTTTGTATTTAGGTATCTCTAATATTAGTCATTTTTTTTTCTTCTATTTTGTTTTTTTCTTATATCAAATTTATGTACTATAATATATACTATGTAAATTGGACTGTCGTCCGTTAAATAAATAAATAAATAAATAATTCTAATTTTCAAGAAACTTTGCGTTTCAAATGAACACAACGTCATATTGAGGTGTGACTTTGTTGTGTGACTCTTTGTTCAAAAATATAATGCAATAATATTATTTATACACTGAAAGTTCTTCAATTGGACAGTATTACTGACAAAAACGCTTTAAATTTCTAATTTTAACATTTTATTAATATATTATTAATCATCATGTACCTACCAAATTATCAAATAAGAGACGTGGCTGATTAAAGAGAAAGGGTTGCTTCTGTTAGACTAAACATTTTTTCATTTTATCATTTTATTTATTTTTTTATTTCAACGACCGATGAGTAATAATAGTTACACTAGACAAATGTTTGAAATAAATGTGAATTAAAAAAATTTTAATTAAATCGTCAACAACATGATCATCAACAACTGTCTCGTTAGTCGTTATACCTACGATTGTACGGTGGAATTAAATTTCGATTTGAAATGATTTTATGTTTTGTCTATATTGGTACACTTTCGAACGACTCGAACCAAACTCGCGATGACGCGTTGGGCCCTTGGAAAATCGATACATATACGTCATATAGGTATACACAAACCCTGGTGCCTTTGGACACACGACAATTGGATTTCAACAGACACAAATTTCGTTGATGGCTGCAGCATCCGAACCGGCCCCAGGCCACCGTATGTGTTTGTGTTCGCAATCATCCACCAACCACACCTGTTACGAGTGAATCTAATGTCGAATTCATGTTCTGTGATGGATTAAACAGAGTCGAGACCTCTTCCTTCCACATCCCTTACCTTACCAATACTGCTCCAGTGGTGTACCTACTATCCGCAATGCACGCACGCAAATAGCCTATAACCCAACATCCTACCTCAAGGGAGATAAACAATAACGTAATCTGACAATAAATATATTACCTGTTTTATACCACTATACCAGCAATATTCTCAACCTAGGGGTCGTGAACTCCTTGCAGGTCACAAACTAATTATACTTATAGGGTCACCAAAACACGACGTAATACCTATGTATAAACGACGAACAAAAAATATTGGTGCTATACGAAAAATTGAATATATCTAATTCGAAGGTTGACACTTTAAAATGGTTGAGAATCGACCTTCGAGTAGTAACTAGTTGCTAAAATATTAATATATTATATTACTATAACGTTATAAAGATAAATAATAATTCAAATCATTTTCAAATCATTATATCCCCTATTTATTTTTCAAGCATATTATCATAGATCATTAACCTTAGTAAACAAAGTGTAAGAACTAAGAAACTGCAGGAACGAATTTCGAATCAGATGTATCATAATTTTCAAAAAAATCTTTTAACTTAACAAAGTCTGCATCAAAAACAAAATATGTCAAAAAAATTACATAAAAACTTGACACTGCTTAAATTTCATAACAAATTTAAGTAATTGAACATAATTATAGCTTCTCTGTGACACTTCATACTTCATAGTGTTATTTACAAATCGGTCATTCCTGACATATCGGCTTATACAGCGTTATCCACCAAGAATTCTCATAACCATATTGTTTTCTTTCAATTGTGCATTTGTTCAAATTCTAATTTTTCTGGAATTATAATTATGTCTAAGGACCGTAATATATTATTAAATAGTTTAGCATAATTCCATTCGCAAGTGATCAGAAATCGTGATATGAAAATGTTTAGTTGCGACCGACCTACGTGTCACGTTAACGAACGTTCCATTGTATTTCAAAACTGTACAAAAGTACAAGGGTTAAAACACAATGGGTGTACAGGGTAAAATACTTCGATTTACAGTAAAGTTACCATCATATCCAACGGTATTTAGCACAAGATTTATTTGTAAAATCGTAAAAAAAAAGCTGAATTGCACTTCAATCAAAATAGTAGACTGTATAATATAACTCTGTATGTACCTACTGACATTTTTCTACTAGTTTATTTGTTTGTTTCCGATCTCAAGTTACCATTTACGACCAGAATAATTATTACGATGGTCTCGTCGGAATCGACAAAATTATTTAAAGGAGTAAAATGTTTACTCTTCCAACTATAAATTTGCAATTTTAAAAGTTTTTTATGGATAATTCTTTTTAAATAATAAGTTAAATAATAAACGAATTTATATATTATTTTGTTTTATTTCATATAGAATTTAAATTTCACAAGTTAATTAAATACAAACTTATTTACACTTTAAATTGTAGGGCATTGCCAAAAAAAAAATGTAATTTCAACTACTATAATATCATGCATTTTACACATTAATTATTATTATAGGCACTTGATTTTTTTATGAAATTAAAATAAGTAATAAACCACCAATGATTATAACAACATCTTAATTTTCAGATTGATGTTATTTGATTTTTACATTTACAATTTATTGTGGTTTAGTTCATTTTCAAGAAAGTATACTGTCACATGTACCTATATAGTATACAGTTCATTATATATTAATATTATAGTTGTAATAATAATAATATTATCCATAAACATCACACACAGGTTATATGATAAAATATATTTCATGCACAATTTAAGATAATTGTGTATCATATTAAGTACCTAAATTAGAACATTGTTCACCGTTCGATATAAATGTGTAATCTAATGAAGAATAATTCAAGATGCTAAAAATTTCAGAACAGATTCCAACCAAATGTAATCCAATATACACATGTATAATACACCCAAACAGTTCTCCAGAGATTTCGACCGTTTCAAATTATTTATGCATCTTGAACCTTTTATTTACTTTTTTCTTATTCATTGTTCATCGCACACCAGACGCAGACTACCATAAATAACAATATATTGTTTCTTCGTGTTTATTTTACCACGAAAATTAGTCAGGAACTCAGGAAACAGTACATACAAAAAATAAATAAATTGTATTTTTTTTCTACGAATTTCTAAGTAGGTACCTAGCTACTACCCACCTACTTATTTTACCAGATTATATTTATTGGTTTCAATGGGCTCGTTATTTATTTTGTATTGTTTTCTCAAATAATTAAAGGCTGTTTAAGTGTTTAAAAAAAATGCGTTCTTTGGTGGTTTGATTATTAATATTAATCACGATGTACTTTGCTATTGATTATTTGTCTGCATACTAGTTCAAACAGCGTTAATTGCATATATCTCTATTTAAAAACTACTACGATTTAAATCCATCAAAAATGTTGGTATAATAATGTTTCATATCGTATAAATGCAATAAGAAACGTTAAAGTGTCGACGGACGAAAATGATTTCAAATTAAATTGCGCTACGTGCCATGTTCGAAACGAACGAAATGAATAATGCTACATTCATAAGCATTTATAAATGAATAATAATATGCAAGATATGCTATACTTATATTTTATCACGATATTGAAAAATGTATACCTTTACATTATACATGCTGTACTACGTTTCATTAGAATTGTTATACAATTTTATTGTTTTTTTTTTATTGTTCATTAAAACGTTGAAAACTTTTTTTTTTCTTTCGCCATTTTGCGTGTATGAACGAAAACATTTTAGATACCTATACCTGCGTACCTTACAACATTCGTGATGCGTGCAAAAGGTCTTTTCGTGTCAAAATGTATTTCGTTATAGGTTCTAAATAAAACAATATAGTATAATAATATAGGTAATATATATAAACTATGTAGGTAAATTTTATAACATATTATGAGTATATGACTATAGTGGCTATTAATAAAGGAAGAAGTAAGCCTTAGGAGTTAGGTTAATAAAATTTTAGATAAGAAGTATATTATGTTCTAATCGGTAATTTATTAAAGGGTCATTTAGCGCAATATAAATTTAGCAAAAACCATTTGAAATAATATAAGATGTATTAAAACAACAATATAGGTATATTATGCAATGTAGATAATATTGTACGATGACCTGTGATTATTTTCAAACTATTACAACTATTAACTGAAAAATGTGATGGCATAACCACTGAAATAACCACCTAACCAGTATTCATATGTTTAAGTATTACATTTCATATTTAAACCGGAATATTATTCGGACAACTCTAATTTTTAACCATAATAACATAATTATTGAGCCACGGGTAATAACTATAAAAGTGTTTCTAATCATTAAATCATGGTCATAAGTCATAAAAAAAAATAATTATTAGCAAGTGAGTATTGAACTACCACTTCAGCATAAATAATATAAGACACCAACAAAAATGTGTAAATTGTAATGGATAATTTTCGGGAAAACAATATAAAAAAGGTGGGTAAGTGGATTTCGCTCTGCTGTACAGTAGGTTACAAGTGGGTCACTGTATAATGGATGGTATTAAATTTGAATTCAATGATATAATATCATTGTATAAGAAAAACGATTCTGAGCGGAGACGGTATGTCAGTCTAGGTATAAGACATAATATTATATTTTAGTCTATAGTATTAAAAAAAAAATTGACCTATAATAGGTACCTATAATAAAGTCCAAATTAATCATATCATAATATCTATTAGGTACTTATAACGCGTTATACATCAACAAAAAACCATGGTACTATCATAGATATATAATAGTATACTTTAGAAGTTTCAAGTACCCACGAATAATATTATACAATCACAACAAAATAACTAAAATAGTTATCCTAGGTTTTTAATATGTAATTTCGTCCAAATTTGTACTTAAAATGACTATAAAAATAAACTGTGTAAATGTATTTTTTAGATTTTTTTGGTAACAGAATTAATTACTTACGTGGAATCTTGTTTTAAATTTTCAATTCTTAGATACAAAAATTGAACATTTTATAAATTTTTAACTATTAAAATTTGATCTTTAAATGCTTATGGAAAAAAATTGTGCTAAACTAAAAAAAAATGGAAAATGAAAATGTCCGTAAAGAGCTCAAAATAAATCAAAATATTTTGAAAATGTTATGGCGTATAGAAGATGCTAAGATAAACATTCAGTCAAAATTTCATGTATCTACGGTCATTTTTTTTAAAGTTACACCAAAAACCAAATTCAATTTTGTGAAAAATCGATTTTGCGTAAAAATTCCCGTTTTTCCTTAATTTTTCTTTTGTTTTTCCCGGCGCTTTTGAAAACTACTGGGAAATTTAAATTTTGACCTCCCATTGCATCAACGATATTCACTTTCTGATCGAACAAGATACTGAAGTTGAAAATCGTAGCATTATTTCGACTACTTATCGTGTACACAGACACAAAAAAAAATTTAAAAAAAAATAAAAAAAAAACACACATCATTGTAATATCAATACATTCATCGTTCCACTCAGAATCTAAAATTCGAGTTGTAATATAGTAAAAAATTAAATATTATAAAAATTAAATAAAAATGAGCCGCAAAGATGGAAATAATATGTATTAGCAGTGTTATTGAGCAAGACATACATAAACACTAAACAGTCACGAAAACATTCACTACATAAGATCTTTTTTAGGGATGACCTAGTAATAATATACACTCTTATGATATATATATTATTTTACATCTGAAATACAATAATTCTCTGTGTATTGTAAGTTGTCCAACCACCGTTTAAAATTCTCCTGGGAAAAACAATAGCACTATAGCCACACATTTAAATTTTTCAAAAATACCATAGCATCCCCTCCAACTCGACATGTAAGCCCGGCTAGAAGCATTAAAATCATCATAAATAATATTCTGGATAGAACATAATATAGGTATCTAAATAAATAATAATTTATTCAACAGTTTCCTGGCTATACATCAAAACCTTTTCTCAAATAGTTTAGTAGTCTACATTAGTATATTATTCTGCTAAAGTTATTTTTTAACACGATTTTCAGTAATTTCATGAATTATTGTTTTATAAAATGTTGATCGGTACGTACGTCACAATACATATTGTTATGAATAATTGTTAATTCTTTAACAATAAATTTAAGTTTAACAATTATACGAAATCAACAAAGAACCTTATTAATAATCTCGAGTTAGCTAGTTTATCAGTAATTACTCATTACCCTTATACATAATCACTAAAACTGTGTTCGAATAATTACTCGGTAGCAGTCATAAATTATAAAATGTAATTTTTAAACCAAAATTCAACCCTCTGACATGTTTCATATTTTACACAAGCAATTCTCCCAAACATCTATAAATCTTCATAAAACAAACTGTTAGGAGAACACATTTTCATTAGTCTAATTTATTTATTTGACATTTGAAATTATCTAAGAAATTACTAGTTTTGATCATCCTCCTTGAGTCATGACAAATACAAACGAAGCCAATTCAAAATTCGTGAGATAGTTGAGTTTTGTAATATTGTTATTAATATAAATCGTACCAAAATCAGATAGTTACAATCATAGATAGGTCATCAATATAAAAAAAACTATATACAATATACTGGTTACCCACTTTAACATCAAAGTAACAGTTCAATAACAATTAATATAATATTAAGAAATTTAAAAATATTATATGTAATACAGTAACGCTGGAACCAGCAGAGAAGTTATATTTTGTAATATATTTAAAACTTTAAAATCATTCATGGTCACTCCTGTGACGACTTGTTCATGTGAAAGATGTTCATTTTCAAAATCATGCATAGTAAAAACTAAACTTAGAAGACGTGCTATGTTACAAGAACGTTTAGATAACATTTTGACTATGTTCATAGAACAGGAACTAGCATATAATGTTGACCTTGATGAAGTTATTGAAACGTTTAAAACATTAAGGCCAGCTGAGCGACGCATAGAGCTATAAAATAATAAAATATATTGTACAAAAATTCATGTTATTTTTTTAATATAAGGTATTACTAGCCTAAAAATTTGGGCTAACATAGTAAAATATAGTATTATATTATATTTTTTTTAAATTTAAATGTTTTTATTATTTATATTTATAATTTGAATTTACAAAATTATACAATGAGTAAATTGGAAAAGGGAAGTCACCAATTAACGACCCCCCCTCCCCCCCGAACATATAGTTAGATAGTTAAAATATTTTCTGCCCCCCCTGCCAAGAGGGTCTAGTACCACCTATGTGCATTATTAACCCTGAACTTGAAATGCTCTACTATAAATCATTGCAATATGAGGACTTGGATTAAGAGTTCTAGATAATTTAAAACCAAGATCAACAATGCGTACAATTTTCATACCTGAGATATTATAATAGTCATTGACTGCATTGACTGTAAGACCTATTTTAAAACACCAATTACCAAAACCATTTTAAATTAAAGTAGTTTTCGGGCTACGTAAGTTTTAATAATGACTCAAATATCTTAGTATATAGATATAGGTCCAGGTATAATTAGTATATGAAGTCATTGTAATTTATTTTTTCGAGACAAATTTTCCAAGAATAATTGTAATTATTTCTGTTCAACTTTGACCACTAAGGCACTAAACAAACGTATAGTGAACATACAGTATAACAAGATAAGGTTTAATTTTCATTTACCTACGTCGACATTATACTATATGCATAATAAAATAATAAATTAATAATAACATTAAAAACTCAACTGAGGGATATTTAAGTCTAAGGATTCTTCCTAGGCTATAAACATTAGTAGCTACCCATAAGCAGTGGCGGTGCCGGTGTCGCAGGATTTTAATACCCTCAAATGTTTTTACCCTGTTACAAAATGTCAGTCATAATGTCTTGATTCATTAAAATAATGGATATTTTAATAGCGTTTAACTAACTGTACTAAGACTATTACATTTTTTATTTATTTAATAAATATAATTTACAATCTACACAATTAAAAACATTAAGTAAATTTGCTGATTTGAACAAACATAGTCATAGCATAAGATGCGTCCAGCGTCCAGCGTCTCTACTTCAACTGAGACTATTACATAAATCTTTAATTTTGAACAAAATATACAGTTTAGTACCAACCTAGTCTAATTTATAAATTGTATTTATTTAAATATATATAATTTCAAATACTGAGTTTGAAAAAGTTGCCACTATTTTATATTTTGAACGGATCGGTGAACGCATATTGGTTCTACAATGAAGTGTGTGAATGCTTTTTTTCTGTTTTTTTTTTGTGCAGTAAAAATGGTTCTTTGTGAGGAATTCATATTAATTCAATGTTTGACTATAGTCTCTCTTCTATTTACGAATATGATATTCATTAATTAATAACAATTAAATAAGATAAGACAGCATTCGTCAACAACCATACAAACTTGATATCGGTTTACTAATGTCTAAGCATAGGCGCAATTTAGGGGGTATTTGATAGCATCATCGAATTTTTATTGACTATAATATTATGCCACAGGTATTTGGATCCATTTATTTCTAAGACCTTATCATTTTCACAATAATAATAATAATATATAGTTACATGTCAGAATAATAAAATAGATTAAAGTGTATTATGTTATAGGAATATAAGTAATTATTTACATTAAGATAATATAAGCCCCCCACTGATCACTTTAGTCTACATAAATCTAGCTCCCCCATAAATTTAACCCAAATTATGCCTTTATGTGTCTAAGCTGTAATATTCTAAATTAAAATAATATTGATTTGTGTAAGTGTAATAATTTTCTTTTGATTACAATAAAACACCAAATATAGTTATAAATATTTATACAATAATGATTTTTAATCGTTGTAGTGCAAAAGAAAAATATGATAGAAATAGTATTTATATAAATAAAATACCTACGTTTATACGACTTTAAAAAATTTTATTTTGTACTAAATTTAAAAAAAAACTGTGAAAATATTTATTGACACGTCATGTATAGTCACCATTTATATCTGCATTTAAAGATAATATTATCCATCAACTATATTATATTTATTAACTATAAAATAGATTTGAAACTAAAATTTAATAAAACTGTTATGTTTTTTGCTTAGGTATTTGTTTCAAAATATTGAATAATATTTGCTTAAAACGTCATTCGAACGCAAAGTTTTTGTACTTGTAAATTAAATTTAGACTCCAACCCACCTGCTCGATATTGACACATGAGTGATGAGTATGTAATTTCAACTCAGTGCAAAATTCAGTCAATTTTCTAATATACAAACTTTTAAGTTCTTAAAGCTTTTGTATAATATGTGTAAAGCTATAAACAATAGTTTTTTTTAATCAGTATTCGGTATACATTTAAAAGTAACAACAAGTCTTATAAACACAACAATCTTTACAATAGTAAAAACGTCAAAAACTACATGCCAACTAAATGTTCAAAATGACAAACGTATAAACATTCAATATCACATTATTTAACATTTGAAAATTATAAATTTATATTCCCAAATGTTCATTCATAAATCCACCTTGACAAATTATGTTAAAAGCCACTTAAAAAAAAATAATTAACTGTTAAAAGCAATATCATATAATATGCATAGTCACATGAATTGTAACTAGGGTTATAATTTTAGAGGGGGTTTTGCCCATCTAAAAAAACTATTAATTTACAATAACCCATAGGTGGCTTATACTTGAGTAGTAAATCAATAAGGGGTATTTTTGGGGGGCTAACCCCCCTAGTTGAGTTACTAATAACATACGACTTAAAAATATGTATCTTGAATTAAAATTATTTTTATCAATAAACAACGTGAAATGTGTTTTAATTTTTCAAACTTCTTAGTTCTTAGCAAAAACCTTTTTGCTTAATAATTTCAAACTAGAAACAACAAAATGTACTAATGTAATTATGTAACTACAGTTTATAACAATTTATTAAAATTATTATCAACAAACAACAGTGGTTAGGTGGCATTGGACCATAATTAATGTCACTTTTAAAATTATGTTTACCTAAGTACTTTTATAACATAGGTAGTAGAAAGGTGGCGCTGCACATAAAGTATTATTAAACATACGTACACGTTTATATTGTGTGCATCTTTATATAATATAGAACATCGATTTTAGTTATTAGTTTGCTCTCCAAAATTCTTCTACTCGCCCTGCAAATGAGTTTCATTCCTATGATATATATTTCCACTCTACCCGATGATGATTATGATGATGGAGTGTTTTTCTTGTCGAACGAACAAACAGCAGAAATCCTTTGACAATAATAATAAAAATAATAATCATATATACCTATGTATGTACAGCAATCGAATTTGTGGCATATACCCTCTCGTTTTGAAAGGTAAACAAAATCGGCAATATGTAATACAGTTTTGCAAGCCAACAAACTTTTAGGGATTTCTCGTTCAAATTTTTAATGTGTTGAAAAACAACTTTTTGTCATATTGGCTCACAAAAAAAAAAAAAACGATCAGTCTCTAAAAGTTTTTATAGTTCCATTAACCTCTACAGGCTGTAGTGAAAAGAAATCGTAAAGGTTCAAAGTCTTTATGACTCAAATGCACAGAGCTATCAATTATTACTTTCCTATATATTAAATCATACAAAAAGGAACATTTAATTACATGACGTGTTAAGTGTTTTTGGAGAAATATGAAAAAGTCACCATTGTTATTTATACGCCGGCACACGTACAATAAAGTGCATTTGTCATATACCTATTATGAGTCACCGTAAACTAAACGTTTAAAAAAAAATCACACTGCGAGTAAATCGATGGCGAAAGTAACAAATTATGCGAATAAATGATCAAGCATACTACGTTATTATACTATATGTATTATGTGAAATGCACACTTATCATTTTAATGTCTCGCGACAACATCCACGCGTTGAACATTAAAACGTTTTAAGACGAACGTGACACGTGTTTGAATGAATCTGTGCCATACTTTATTCATTTAGTCATCGAACGTTTAAGTTTCAATAAAAAAAATATGTGCAAAACGTCTTAGATGAATTAATATACCTAGTAAATATTTTATGTTACTTTATTTCACTACGAGGGTAATGAATTACAATACCTGTAGATATTATTAAATCAAGATAAATCTGAAAGGCAATATAGTTATTAATAATAATCAAGAGATAACATATTATTTCGTTAATTTTGAAAAAAAATATTATTATTTAACATAATATAAAATGTGTCCTCTATTCTACACTTCCCGATAATATAGAATTTTCTAAAATTACTAATTTTTGTATTCATTTGTATACTAATATAGTAATATACTAATATAGTCAGCTCTTGCCTCTTGACTATATTTTTAGTCTAAACTCTACAGTGTATTATTTTTTACGACACTAATAATAATTAGGCCAACTCAAATCTGATAAGTAGAAACTTTGTGAATGTATTTGGTATAGTTACCTATCTATTTGATATAAAGTTTAGGTACTAATATGTATACCTAATATATCAATACCCCACTTTATAAACATAAAGTCTGTGCCGAATTAAGGTATATGTTATTTAACGTGTTACTAATGGTCACTCGACACCCACTCTAGTTAATAACGCATGCTTTTTCTATCCCGTGAGCCATTCTCTTATCGACTATGATATTATTGAAATAATTGACAACGGTTGAAACCCAGAAATATCAGCTCTAAATTTGATAAAAACATGATGGTTTAGATTGCTGTGACAGTGTGATGTATAGTGTCGTAGTACGTACAACCTAATATTGTCTGATTTCTAAAAAAAAAAAATGCATTTTTTTGCTCGGGTTAGAAAATTATTTGTTAGATATTAAAATTAATTTAACAAATAATATCATATTTGGCAGTCCGTTGTATAAATGTTTCCATAAAATAAAATTTAAAACTAGTATTACCATATGATAATAATCCCATGGCAAAACATACGAAGCTTGGGCAATGGTTATATTTTGTACTGTTAATATAACTTTACCATTCAGTGATTCACATTGTATTTTACTCATAACAAAGGAATAAGTTTTAAGTTACAATTTAATTTCAAATCACTACATAATGAAAATGTATAATACGCGTGCAACGTGAATGTATATAGTATTAATGTTTCATAAATTGTTCACTTATAAATCTCACTAAAAAAGTTTAGATTTCCACAACGGAATAATTTTATAATGCGCCACAAAAGTTAACCAAAAACAATTAGTTTTTCGCTATAATGTTTGTATTTTTATGATTGTGTATTGTGCTGCTCAATATATAAATATTAAATACCATTAAGAATAAATGATTTAAAAAAAACAGGGAATCCACTCTGCTATGTATTGTAGGTTTCGAGTTTACTTCACTATGGAGTAAGTACTTGTAATAGATGTGTTAAATTTCAATTCAATTATTGTATACCTCCTGGCTACAAAAATCTAATCAGAACGGAGACGATTAGACTCCCTTTCTAAGGATTTCTTATAATTTATATATATTACGAATAATATTTTATTTTTCTATATTTACTCCGGTAGGTTGAACTATGTTTTGTCGAAAATGTTTCAAGAATATTATAGTAAAATATATTATTGTTATTACCTAACTTATAAATCAATACTGACGTGGAGCTCTACTTATCTAGTACCTTTTCTAGATAAGATAAATTATTTATTATCTAGACAGATTTATCTTATAGGTCATTAGGTCATGTAATATCCAGAATTTATTGTTCACAATAAAATCATTTACTACCGACAATCAATCGTCGACGATTGACATAAAGACGTATTTTGTAATAATTATTTACATTCTTTCTTATTATATTGCACATTGTATTTACCGTTAATTATTTTTGAAGCATATAGAGTTATAATTTTAAGTCATATTTATATTTAGTTGTTTATTTTTATATAAATGTACATATTTATAATGTAGATAGTAGATACCTAACTATACGTTGAATCAATGTTTCAATGTTGACCCATTCAATACAGCAAGAACACAGTTGTATATAAAATACTTCGCACGAAAAAAATGACCAATTTATAGTTGACCTATATGTCATGCATCCATAAAAATATTTTTAAAAAAGGTTTGCCCGAACAATTAATTCTCTATAGTATGATCTTCTTGGTATCTCTATGAACAATCTGAAATGTAAAAAAAAAAACTGAAATCTTCGTCAAAACCAGACAAGTAGTTTTTGAATAGTTGAGTATATCACAACAACCAAATAGACACATTGTCTGATAATCTACATAACATACATTTTATAACTGTATGTCATCAACTATTACTATAACTATTATGAATGCACAGTGTGTGTCCAGCAGGCGTTATCTCGCTGTCAGCTCCGCAAGAATATCATTACCCCCCCCCCCCCCAAAAAAAAAAAAAAAAAATAGGTACACTTTGAATTCAATATTTTATTCAATAATAACAAAATATACTGTTCACCGTTATTCCATTCTACAGGAAAATGTATAAGCAGAAACAAAGTTTGCGTGCAGAATTTACCACGCACTTCCAAAGAATGTTCTTTGACCTCTTACAAACGAACTTACGTCCACCAGACCGTGGTTGTTGGATTGAAGGGAAATCGGTTGGGAAATTTTTACTACGTAAATATATGAGCGAATGCACAGCTCAGGCATCGACCGGGAACTCACGTCATGTTCACATTTTTGTGGAACTCAGATCCAAATGACATATATCGAACAAATGATCGACTGCCAAATTGAGTTTGTCAATCACCAAACAACCATCGTTTGCGCCATCGTACTGCGGGAATTTATGGTTTCCGTGTGGGTGTCCATCTCATTCATTGACTTGGATCGTGGATCACGGATCGCAGCTATCACCAGAGAAGTTTCTGCGTCAAGTAACGGACGCAGTTCTGTTGTAGACGCGCGACAGCAGTCTTCTCGTTTGGCGTTGACGCGTACACGGGTGAGACAAAAGTAAGTTCGGCTGTCGACCTAAGAGTCGCTTTGTGCTTGAATTTTGGTTCAATCATCTGGATTCAGTGCGTACGTAGATCGCCTGGTACCCGCATACAATCACACTTTCACTAATCATCATTGACGACTAACACAAATTACATGGGCGACGGCACAAAATTGCATATTGCCTAAATATTGCCCCTAATTCACACGAGCAAGAACCTTAAATAAATACGTAAAGATTTATAAAATAAGTAGGCACTTAAACATTTATAATATTTTTAACAATATTATTTTTTTCCATAACACGGGTCCACTTCTTGAAATATAATATCAACGATAATTGTATAATATTATATAATATACAAGAAGTTTTGTGCAACATTTACGGTCCTTAATACCAAGGCCGTATCTTGGGGGGGGGTCCAGACACCCTGGACCCCCCCCCCGCCGAAATTTCTTCAATATTTTACAAATGTTTAAAATAATAATTTATTTTTAATAGGTACCAACATAAAAATATTTTCAGTCAAAAATGACTTAAGCTCCAATTAATCATCGACTGCTTTTAGTTTTATATCATAATATCATATGAAAATATTATAGCATCTAATAATAATAATCACAAACTTATATACCAACGCGCGTATCACATAGAAATCTGATGTCTATGCTAATAATAGATTGTTTATTATTGATGCCGGTCAATGCCGGTCGGGGGTCAGCGACGATTAACAATGACGATTTTATCGTCTTTGTATTTATTAATACCTAAAATGTGTTTGAAATCTCCAATTTTAGAATCAGATTTGAGTTTATATTCAGATTTTATAAATGTTGACACATTACCTTTAGAACTAAAATTGAGGAAAATAAAATGGATAGCTTTCAAAGATGTAGATCGTCCACATACAGCTGTAGAAGCATTAAATTATTGTAATCCTGAACTTTTTCCAAATATTCATTTTTTATTAAAAGTACTAGCTACACTACCGGTTTCTACAGCAACTCTCGAACAAACTTTTTCGACATTAAAACGCGTCAAGTCATTTATTACGAAACTCTACGGGACGAGAAAAAGTAACTCGACTAACTCTATTAAGTGTCCATAGATATGTTATGGTTAATCCCAATGAAGTGTTAAACCAGTTTGCTCTTCAAAAAGATAGGAACATATTATTTATATTAGTTTAAAATAATATGATTTGTATTTGTGCATTTTTTTTTTATTTCTTAATTTTATATTTCATATTTGTATAGTATAAGGTGACAAAATGTCAAGTAATTTTGTTTATTTGATTTTATTATATTTTAATAAAAGAAGATAAAATCTTTTTCTGTCTTTTTTTTAACCAAATATCAAAAGTCAAAATCTAAATCAATAAAATTACAATATACATGTTTTGGACCCACCCCCCCCCTCCCCGAAAAAAATTTCTAGAAACGGCCTTGCTTAATACAAACAAATGTATTCAACAATTTAGCTTCTATCACATTTCACTTATTGTGTTAACGTCACCTGACATACAAGATTCCTCATACGTTTTATTTGAGCTATTTAAAAATGTCAAACGTCCATAGGCACCATTTATTTTTATAAGTATTTCAAGTTTCAAATTCACGAAAATTACTTTAATAGCATCATAAATATAAAATCATAAAACTTAGTATAATATATTAAGCTAATAGACTGCCTTCGCTCTGAATAGTTTTCCGTATTCAATGATTTATCATTGAATTCAAATTAAACATAAACATAAGACACACAGACTTAGTCAATAACGAAGTACACTCGACACCTACTTTTCAACATAGCGCTTACCGACTTCGTTGCCTTTTTTCTGTTTCCCCCGATAATGGTGGGTACTATGCATTTCATATAAACCTAATCTGTACAAGAAATCACATACAATATCAATATCTTTAGACAAACACAAAAAAAAAATATACAGCATTTGTAAATACATTTTTTTGATCCACTCAGAATCTAAAATGATGGGAACATTATTTTTATAATTATTGTTATTAATAATTGAATATTGCTTATAATTTTAGAATTCTATGGTAGTTAGTCTATAATTTATTGTTAAAAAATGAGTTATAATAATAATTTAAATTTGTTGACCTTTAAATTGTACATAAAGTTAAAAAAATCATTGAGGTAAAATTAATTTATCCAATACAGTTTTTTAAATTGATTAATAACGTGCATTACGTTACAAAAATGCATTATTCAAATTAATATTATGCAATTAAATGTTTTGTTCCCCGGACAAATTCACTTTTTCAATTCATTATGAATTCAATAGCACTAAAATCTCTCACAAAGATATTTAAACAATGTGCCTAATAAACTTTGAAAATACTTTAAATAAACTGAAAATATAAATCCTCTTGGGTATATATAAGTTCCTTTATCATCTCGTCTATTCAACTCGATTGCCCAAGGATTTAAAATTATTGTATTGGTATATTTATAAAGTATAGCTTTACCATAACAGTCGTCGATACCAAATCAAAGTATTTGAAAAATATCAATACCAGCTAGTCATTTTGTGAAATAATATCGTAATTGAACTAAAATATAGATAATGCTTTGTCATAAAAATATGATTAGTATTAGAATTTTTGCAAAGCTTTTTTCGTATTGGGTTGAGTTGATTCAGTAATACTGAAAAAAATATTAAGATTATTTTATTTATACCTATGCACTTTTTAGTAGTAAAAAAGTAAGTATTTCATGGTTACTGATCAATAGGATAAATCATTGAAAATATTAATAATCATATTATTAGTATTTTATAACAGTTATCATTATAAACTATAATTACAGATAGAAGCATAATAATGTACAGCTTTTGGTTAGTTATATAACAGGACAGACATTTTAATTTTTTTCAACATTTTTCCTTAAGCCGGATTCACAGCTACGTCGTTTTTCGTGTCGTGCGAGGGTATAGCTTTTATGGTTACAACTGGTAACCAATAGGGTTTGAAAGTTGAGCCAGTTAAAATGTCAAATCATAATACGATTTTTTCGACATAACATGACACACGACGTAGCTGTAAATACGGTTTTACGTTTAAGCCGAAACTACTAGAAAAAAATCAAATGATGATTGCTTAAACATGGTAAACCATCTGGGTAATTAGACGCTCAGTGAGTTATCATAGAACGGAAACAATATATATATGTGCATTGTCTACACGCTTTTCCCTTTGTTGACGTTTAGAAGTTTCCTTCATCTGATGAGTCTTAGGATATGCGCATACCTAACAGTGTTAGAATAGTACCTACGGTGCGCTAGCTATATAGACACAGGTTATCTTAATCATATAACCTGGCACCTGCACACATCCACACATAATCACATTATTACTAACCAAATACTTACTCTAACTTATGAGTAATTACATTTTAATGATCTACTCATTCTTGAACTCATCACATTGTTATACGCGGCTACACTACTACGCGCACACTTCGACTCGTCCTTGACAATCACCGACACTCCCCTCGGTCCCTTCACACTTCACTATTAGTAATTATTCACCGCGTCGTCACTTGCAAACGTATACGCATAAATTGTTACATTGGCAAAATCACACAACGTTTATTGGCCCAGAAAATGTTCCTATCAGATTATTACTCTTGTTTCCGAAATACAAATGGAAATGATGACTCATGTCCATAGATGACCATCGTTATTAAATTAATACCAAAAACCGAATCAAACCACAATAACAGCGTCATCTGCTACATTATAAATCCAAATTTATAGCTGTACCTCTAAACCCTACAACCCTCACTGTGTTTATTATGACACGTGGCTATTCCTTTCTGTAAATTGCAGCATTTACATAATATTTTATGACATTATGGTACCTAACTTTAATCAATTAACATAAATAATTAGTATAAAATAATTTAATAACCATTATAATATATCAATATTTATTCACTGAATGCATTTCGTTTAATGTGAAACAGCCACCAAGTATCGCGCTCGGAACATTTTTTTTTTTTAAATTTGATGACACTTACAGTTACAGGTTACATCTAGATAGATATGTAACAAAAATTGCTACAATATTATTATTATTTGTTACAAAAATAGAGGCGTAAATTATTAAATGAAACGTTTTATAGCACTGAATGAGAACTTTTTAATGTTAAAAATTAATAATCAATAACTATTATTAACTGTATTATTATAACTAGATCCATTAAAAAGTATTTAGTTGTTACCGTTAAAAAAAATAAAATTGATTTTTCTGTTGGTACAACTGAGTGCCTTAAAACTTTGGAATTATAATAAAAAAAATTGCCAATTAAAATAAAGAAACATATATTTTTTTCATCCAAGATCCGCATATTATTGATGCATAATTAAAAGTGATTTAAAAATTCCTAATACTTACCCATGAGATATTGACTGATAAATAAATATAAATAAATATTATTAAACAAACCTAATAATGTTTAACATTCCATCTATAAATGTTTAACTATGTTTAAAATACGTGCGTTTCCAAAAATGTATTTAAAAATTGGGACATGGTTTAACAAATCGATTTAAGTACCTATAAGTACCTAAGTACCTATAAACAGTTCTTATAACTAATGAAAATAAAATAAAATATATATTTCTATTATTAAAGAAAATGTACTATTCAAAAGAAAACTGTATTCATAATATTATAAACGTCATTAAAAAATAATTTATACAATTGGTTCGTTAAAGTTTTGTTATAAATTAAACTTTAAAGCAATGTTTACTATACATAACAATTTCTACAATTTTCAGAAAAATCTTCGGAAAGTATATCCATGCATTAGATGAAATGATAGATTCTGGATTGAATCTATTCTCGGTTGGATTTCTCAAAGTCACATGAAAATAATGCACGCACTATTAAAAACATAAGGACCAGTGCAAAAAACTGTACTAAAAAAAAAATGTGTGCACATTCCAGTAGCTAGGTATAGCTTCGGAAACCCAAGAAGATTGGATTCGGACAGGCAGTTTAAATGCAGCAGACCGATACTATGTAACGTTGAACACAGACGATAACCTTCATTTAACGTCGAGTAAATTGTAAGTGTATGCAAATTGTGGTACAAAAGAACAAAATTGTATGTTAATCAACCAAATATAATGCAAATCGTGACCCGTTAGGTGGTGATGTGATACCTGGTGGTGGGTATGTACCCAATGGTGATATGATTACCCGGTGGTCTAATATTAATTTACCTATATTTTTTTTGAAATGTCTCGTAAGTTATCTTTAGGTACTAAAATTAAAAAAAAAAGTTTAGCATTAAGACATATCGATTTTGTGAGAGCTTTAGAAATTCAAAATTCAAATTATGACGACGTTGGATATTCAAACGTAAAATTACGATTCCTCTTCAAACGATTTTTGTTAATTTGTTAGTTATTTATTTATCAATTACTTATCTTAGAAATTATAACAGTTCACTCGGTTTATTACCTGAATTATTATTTTATACGCATAATGAAGTTTTCAAAATGTTTAAACTATTTAAAGGTATTTATAATGTGGATACCAATTGCTGAATAACATAATTTGCACCTATAATGAAGTCGATTTTAGTGGTCAGAGACTGTTTGGTAAGAATATAATGACAATGTCTGGCTCTGAGAAGTTTCAGTGTCTATAAATCTCCCATGGCCAATTCCATAATTTAATTATACGATTCCCCGGCGTATGTCCGGTACTTTTTTGTATGTGTAAAATTAAAATTTGAAAACCATGTTGAGTGTCTAACAAGTCAGTCATCACCTATCTAAGACGAAACGAAATGAGCATTCTGTGCTGATTTCAAATTACAAACCACTGATCTAATTCTAAAATTCTATTGTTGATCAATTCTATACTCTGACCAGGGAGAGACCACGACACCTACGCTTCCGATAGTAGGGATCGAAAAAATTATTCCTCGACCACCTATTATAATGTTAGTATGTTACCAAGATTTTTGGCGATTATTTTATTATTATAACATTAAATAATATATGTATTGGCAACCCTAAAAAAATTGTTGGCTAGCGCCACTTTGATGATCTCAGGGATATAGCACTTAATGCCTACTTGCCTTCAGATTCTCTATACAAAAATAAATTTAAGACAAAATTGTAAAAATATAAATCAAGTCACAGTCTCTCTTTAGTAATAATATATTTTTTGATTTAATTTATTTTCGGTATTCTTTATAAATATTGAAAAAATAAAAGCCGAAATCATTTGCACAATATTGTGACTAACACAATTTTACTCTAATAAAAAAATATACTTTTTTGAATTTTTTTTTTATATATTTTAATGGTGGACGCCACTTGCACCAAGCTCAACCTAGTGAGGCGACCGACCGGGCACGTCTCTTTTAAGAAATTAATTTAATCCTCGGTCATATAATATACTACTAATTCAAGATGTTATGACTAACACAATCATAAATAAACATAGTTAATTTCGTAATATTTTTTTATGAAAGAATATAATAATATATACTGTTACTTGAAATATTCTTTTTGTATTTCTTATATAGGCCCGATATTGGTGGACGCCGTTCGCACCACAGTCCCTCATGAGGTGAACAGGCATTTCTCTTTTAGGAAATTTATTAAGTACTCAATCAAATCTTCCAATTTACTAAAGGTTTATATTTTTAGATGGGATAATTCGAAGAAAAAAATTGGAAATTTAAGAGAGACTGTGTGAAGTAACAAAATATTGTGCAGCCACAATATGCATATTGTTTACACAGGAACCCAAGAAAATACAAAAATTAAATAAAATACAAAATAACATAAAATATATTTAAGCATACTCCATCTATAAGGATATATTGCTGTCTACTGAATTCAATACTGTATGACGTAACTAATACTACATTTCTAGCTGGCAGAAGTATGTACTTATTTGGTGGTTCTGAGTCAACTTTTACAAGGTAATTAAAAAAGTTCAAGCGCACATAGCTGCCTCACACGTTCAACAATTATCGTGTACACATTGACACATTGACCCTAAAGCCTAACCGTTCCCAACTTCATTCGTTCTGGTCGAATGGCAAATGGGTTACCCACCCAACCGATGCCCGATGGTGACCCTATGTACAGTTTTTTTTTTGTAGTGGTGAGGAGTAGGAGGAGTACATGACGCGGTACGAATTGACAGCGAGTACAAGCACAATAACAAAAGAACTCTTTCTGCTCCACCCACTGCCACTCAGCCCCGAATGGCAAAATATCGAGATTAATTTCCGGTCGGGAGCCATTTGTCTTGGGAGAGATATCGAGAATTAAATGAAGAAAAAACGCACCATACGGGATTTGAACCCGTGACTCACGCGCTTAGACTGGTGGACGCATAACAGTAATGTTTAAGGTAGAAAAATGTGTAGGGAATCTTCTATTAATATTTATAATGTTCACTATGAAAAGAAAAACTTATATGAATTTTCAACTGAAAAATTATTTAAAAATGTTTGAAATTGGGATGAGTTTTTTCAAAATTTGAACTTTAAATCCATCTAAAAATTAATCGTATCTAAGTACGAGTACCTATCTATATATATAAAAATGAATGTATTTCTGTGTATCTGTGTGTGTGTCCATATTACCATGGCAACCATTTATATATTATTTTGAGATTTCCATCCGTGTGTGTCGGATGTAGTTGGCGAAAACGAACTGTCGAAAACTATTTCCAAGCATCTTTGCCCATAGTCAGCCTGCTGAGTGCCCTATAAACGATAATTGTTGATATAGTTTAAATGGACGATCGCGTCTTATGATACATTCCGTATCACCAGTGGCAGATTTATTGACATTTGCCACCGTCTCTTGTAGATGCCCCTAATGTCGTACCTAGCTAGTCGTTGGCACGTTGTGGTGAGCCAAGGCGTATCTTATTCTACTTTATAATTTATATACACAATGACATTTTCAAAACATTTAGTTTGATCTTATACTGGGTATACCTCCTACCTATTAACTATATTTACACAATTGTTTTAATTTGTACTCTTTTGAATGACAACATAGTATTACATTTTTAATTTGATATTCCTAAGCAGAATATTATTCAAAGTATTTCGAACTTTACAAATACAATTTTGGACAAGTATTTTATTAGGTATGAGTATTTAAAATTAAGATGAGCTGAGTATAATAGCGTATCAACATTTTGCGGGGTACTTCTGTACAACTCCGTTACCTACACTCATCTAAACATTAAATAAGCCTTATAAATCATAAATTTCATGTTCAAAATTCGATTTTTACACATCAAAGCACTCCAAAAAATATTCTGCTTTAGAATTAATAACCGAAAATAAATGCTGTCAAAAAAAAGTAAGTTTTAAAAAGTAATAACGATTAGAAATGAAAAAAAACTTTTTAGATCATAAAATAAACTTGGTAATACAGGCTGACGGACCGTCTTCGCACAGAATTATTTTTTGTATACCTAATATGCAATAATTTATCATTGAATTCAAATTTACCACATAGGTATACCTATGTTACATATTATTAAAGTGACTTACTCAATGACGGTGTAGGTACTAGTACACTCCACGTCTCCACACACCTACTGTACAGCAGAGAGGTTTTTTTTTATATACGATATGACTGGAGTTCTTAGAATGACGATTGTTTGCATTGAAGACGCACAATGAACTCGTTTATGCAGGGGATTATCATGTAGCCGTGTATGATATACGAGTATTGTATAATATATTATATTATTAAAAGTACCATATTGTATATGTATAGAGCACCATAATATAGATCGATATCATAACGTGATTATCTACCTATATAATATATTATATACCTATGCAGTATATACACACATAGGTCGTATGATATATTGTATACATCTAATACTGTGTGTGTATAATGTATTATATTATACACCCATACGTCATATATATTATAAATTCGTGTTTTATTCCGGCTGGTTTTTCAGTCGGCCTGCCCTTTTCACCTGGTTATTTTCCCTGCCAAAATAATCGTCCACCTGTCAGTTATAATTTATACCACACGCGTTTTCCAAAATAAACGTCTGCGGAGTCTGCGGCCCGAGACGAGCGAAACAAATTCTTTCTGCGTATACCATAATAGGTACACGAGCGGCCACCACGTGAACTCGACAGCCGACTGATTCTTTCATACGACGCAGCTCTTCTACAATCGGCTCGTCACGCATTCAAGTTTTTCCAAATTTTCTCAGAAAAATACGTATTCAAGACTATATATACTACTCCGATAAACTAGGTTAAATGTTTATCACAACGAATTGCACCTATATTTGAATAATAACACAAAAAAAAACGGCGTAGGTATCAATATGGATTTTCCAAAGTAATGCAATTTTTATTCATATCATTAGTCATTACCAATAATAATACATTATTTTTATACAAAAATCTGAAATGTTTACTGTGCTCGTCCCATATTCAGTGAATACCAGTTATTTTTTAGGTGATCTAGAAAAGTTATAATTCGAATCAATGCATACTCTATGAACATGTTTAATTCCTGAATTGTATACTTATTGCTTAGGAGGGTGTCCTGTGGTGTACATATTGAGGTGGGGGGTGTTTACCCCCCCCCCCCCGGGTAGTTTTTTTACGAACATGAGTGGTCGACAATCAAAGAATATATTTTATGGATCTGTGTATGATCCAATATAAAGCCACGTCCACACTAGTTGTGCAAGAAATATTTGAGGCACACATTTTTAAACAGTGTAATTTTGCTCAAGTGTGGACCCAGCTTAATCACTATACTTTTCAATTATCAAGCTATTGGATTTGGACAGCTATAATGCTATATCATATGATGTTCAAATTCCTGATATGTTTGACATTTTATAATAATTATTGTACATTGTACTTACTGTTAAATTGTCTTTAATAATAGTTTTTAAAATATGCTACGAATTGGAAATTGATTGTGGACAAGACGTATGTTACAGCAACGGTTTATGGATTTGTCAATTTTAAATATTGGAACTTGAAAGGGATGTTACAAATAACATAAAAACAAAACCAGTTTTTTGTAAGTATAGCACTAAAACAAGGAAAAGGGTTTTATAATAAATAATAATGCATTACCTATATTTGTTCAATCCTCGACAACGTCACTACATCTAACATCATTTTAATAACTGAATGTTAGCGATTCTGAGAGACAGCTAGTGGCGTCAAACTCTGACATATGTTGTGAAGCTAAATCCAACATTTTTATCCCACCATCCACCATTAACATGATCGATTCTGCATTCTTACATTTAAACAGTTTATATTTAACGTCTAAAATAATTATTAAACCCTCACGAAGAGAAAGAGTAGTGATTGGTATGGAGATAACAAAAATAGTTTTTAAATAAGATAAATCGTTTTTTAAACGTTGATCTTCAAACATTTTTTTAGATTTTTTATTGATTCCGCTCCGTTATCTATGAGTGATATTACAAACGAGTATTTTACTGAATCAACATAATTTTAAACAAAGTAAGAAATATTAATAAATTGGAAGTGTAAACTGGACAACGTTGTAGACGATCGTTACAGTCTACAACTTCTAGGTGTTGGCCATTTGCAATCCTGGGAAAGCTAATGAAAATTATGAATTTAATTAAGTTAAGGTGATATGAACTTAACTTTAACGTTTTAACAGTATTTTGAAGGAACGAGTTCCAAAAGGAACGGATTCCTGGAACGAATTCCTTTTCAAAGAACGGCACGATGAACGAATTCCTTTTTATAAAAAAAGAACGAGAAAATGAACTAGTTCTTTTTTTTAAGGAAAAATAACGAAATGGTTCGTTCCTTTCTAGTTCCAATAATTTACACAAATAAGTAGGTATGTAAAAATTGAAATTAAGATATATTTTTTTAATGTGTAGGTATAATGTATATTCCTAATTAGTGATTGTTATCGAGTATCGATGTTAAGACAATCGACATACGTTAGCCAAAAATTTAATTTTGAAGAAAATTTCAATAATCAGAATAATATATAGCATAAACATATAAAATATGTACCTACTTGTAGTTATATATTATAAATACAAATTTAAGAAGTATGCATAATTCGAAAAAAAAACATTAATGATTAAATAAGAATTTTTATTTTATTTGGAACTAAAAAAGGAACTCGTTCACGTTTCAAAGGAACGACAAAGGAACGAATTCTTTCTTTTTTTTCAAGGAACAAGGAACAGAACGAATTCCTTTTTTTAAAAAAAGAACGAGGAACGGAACGAATTCCTTTTTATAAGGAACTTGCCAAACACTGCGTTTTAACTCGTTTATGACCAGGCTTGGCCATTTGTACAGTGGGAATTAGCCAAACAATTATTACTCATTAACTGAATAAGATTAGATATAGAATATATTATATTGACACCCACTTGGTTCGAAAGAACAAGGGAAGTGTGTTGCACTATACCATAAACTATAAAGTGTACTATGGGGCACCCTTATTATAATATATTATAACAGACAATTATAACATTACCCAAATTCTGAATTTGAATTTTTGAATTTTTCAAATTTGATTGAATCACTAACATATTATCTCAGATGCTTACCTGTATTTTTTTTTATTTTTTTTCTAAATTTATCAAAATTCTGGTTTTAGATTCTGAGTGGAGCGATGAATGTATTGATTTTACAATGCGTGTTTTTTTAATTAAATTTTTTTATTTGTCGTTTCTGTGTACACAGATATTGAAAATAATGATTTAATTTTCAAATTCAGCATATTTTCCAGTGGTAAACAGAATCTAGTTGGTGCATTAGAGAGGTCAACATTTAAAATTCCCAGTGTTTTTCAAAAACACCTGAAAAACAAAAAAAAATGTTTGGTTTTTATGTAACCCTTAAAACAATTACCATAGATACATGAATTTTTTACTGAATATTAATATTAGCATTTCCTATACAGTATACACCATACAATTTTCAAAATATTTTGACTTATGTTGAGCTATTTATAACCATATAAAATGTTCGATAATTATTAGATTTTTTAAAATTAATGTTGATAAAAATATTTTCTCTCGGTCAAGAAACTTGAAAATATAATACAAGGCTCATTATAAGTTCTTGTAAGTAGAAATTGAAAAAAAAGTTGAGAGTAAATCTACAATAATTTTTATGAGCGTCTGAAGTTCGAATTGTGATAAAATTCGTAAAAATCACAAAAATGTGCAATAATATAATATTCAATATTGTGTGGCAAGGGCGGGATGTGAGGTATATCAGTCACGGGTGACGTGTGCGGTGTTTAACCTTCTCACACGTGCCACACATATTATTTTTTGTCACACCTCTGCGTTCATCGATCACGGCAGAGGTAACGCACTATGCAGGGATCTATGCAACAACCAGATTGTTTTAAGAAAATAATTTCATGAAAGAAAAATGTTTACACGTTATGCAAGGAGGTTGTAATATATGAATATAAGATGTAAGTAAGTAACCAAAAGTTTATGTTTTGTTAGAAACCTGGTATAGATTTCAACTATAATATATCATAATATTATAGTGACGTACTTTGGGAGGGAAGGGTGAGCTGATAACTTGATATATAACAGGGAGGTGCCGAAGCTTAACTGGATCTTTCATAAGTTTGGTATGCTGATGCCGTGGATATATAATACTTTTGAAAAAATCTTCATAGGACTTACAATTTATTTTAATACATGGTTACCTACGTTTTACGGTTATGCGTTCACACAACACTACAACCATTTGTAAATGTTTTCAACATGTCAGGGCTATACTACTGATATTATATAAATTATCATGATTTTAAATTATAACATATTTGTGATACAAATGCATAATATATTTAAGAGGCAATGGCAGGCACGTCATAATACCTATAATAAAATATTATTCTAATACATTTAATATTTTTAATTTAATTTGTAGAAAAAATTTTACTGATTATTTACTAATACGTACTGGCTATACTATGATTATTATTATTTATAATGTGTAATGTACAATATTGTAGGTACATGCACAGTGCACACGAAATGTTATTTAAGTTTTATCTTTAATATTAAGTTTTAACTAGGTAGGTATAAATCATGCTATTATATATTTTGAAATTTATGTACCCAACTCTTGGTATTGATTTTTATTGGAAAAATATTTTTTGTACTGTTTTTAACTTTTATTAAGTTAGGTAGGTACGCAATTAAAATTATTGTTTCATTATTATTAAATGAAGATAAATATACGATTATAGGTTATTACACGGCAATATATATTTTACAAAGTAATACAATTTGTATTCATATCATTACCAATAATAATATATTATTTTTTATACAAAAATCTGAAATATTTACTAGTGTGCTCATCTCACATTCAGTGAATATCTACCAGTTGTTTGTTAGGGCATCTAGAAAAATTATAATACAAATCCGGTATAATAAGCTTACAAACGTTAACTATATGCTAAAATATTAAATTTGGAATATAAAGCAATTTATTTTTATTGTATAAAATAATTTACTACGAGACGGAAACTGCATATACCTATATATATATACTTCTACTTCACTAAAATTGGACTACTAAACAGTACAAACCTCAACTTTATAAGAGAAACTTTACGAATATTGTATTAGTTATTAACCAGCATAATATAAGTCATAGGCTCAAAACTAAAAGGTTCTAACTCAAAATTATTCATGAGAGCGCATTTAAAGTTAAATGTTGAATATATTATTTTTCCCAGACTCCCTATTTTTACGAATTGTATTCAAAAAAAAAACCGAGGAACTTTGTTTTGTTATGGTATTATGAATTTAAATTTAATCTAATTAATTCTCGTGGGATTAGGAACAAAAAAATAAAAAAATAAAATATAAAATGAATGCATTTTTAAATTACATCATATTTATTATAATAGAAATATTATTTACATGATGCTCACTGTCCATAGCTAGGTAAACGACATTTATTTTCGGTCCGTTTTCATCGTCGATAATTTTCGGTCCAATTTCATCGTCGATAATTTAGATAACGCTCAATTGTTACGTAAGACAAATTAAAATAAAAAAAACATAGAGTTAACAAATTGTAATTTTGTCTCTACGAATACGTAGAAACCACAGAGCGTTTGTACAGATACACTGTGCTGCCATTCATCTATATTGTCTTGGCAAGCAACAAATACAATCGTAGACCATATAATATCCCTAGGGATATTCTTATTCGTGGTCTACTGCAGGCTTGAGGCAACTGATCCGTATCGAACGTAATAACGTTTAATTTTGAGTGACAGTGAATAAAGAAAAACTTTCAAGAGAAGTCATACTTCGTTGACTGGAATGTATTTACGAAATTTCAGAACCGGTAGGTATCATGCCCTATTATCTAATAATATTTTATAATCTTTTTATAGTGTTTATTGTCTTTTTTTTAAAGCAATTGTGATAACAACGAAATCGTCTAAACCTTATAACATCGATTTCACCGATATTCGTCCCGTTTTTGTTTAAATAGATTCATTAAAATGTGCGTATGTATTATATGGGAAGTAATTAAAAATCAGGATTGCTAGTGCAATCAGAATTACTTATCGAAGTAACCGTTAAACGTTTTTAGATTTAGATTTTCCAATTATCAAATAGGTATTAAAGATAATTAATGCCACGAGAAGCGTTTTAGATCACGGTAATTACTACCTGAATCATATAGTCGGCTAAATCCTTAAAACATTTAATATTATAATTTAACGGGCACAATAATATTATTAGGTATAACGTACTCCTAATCAATTCAAATTCAAAGTATGCACGTTGTGTTCAATCGCCTGTACCATAATTTTCATTGTATAACTATACCAAATACCGGGTACATGTTTTTATTATACCTCCTGCCAAAACAGTCGTTGTCCGGTTATATATTGTAACAGAATTTTATTTCAAAACATGATCGAACACTTGTGTCGTATCGTTGCTATTTTATTAACAGAGGATCGTTTCGAAATAATCTAAAAATATATTAATTAAATCACGGCAGAATCTTGCCCCACCGAGACGTAAACATTAATCAGTTCAGACACCGACTCGGTAATCTTGGAAACCTAGATTCGGACGACTAAACGATTTTGTTTTACACGCTAATCCCATATCCCTCCGTTCGGTACGGTGAATCTTGTATTAACGATTTATTTATTAGACAAATACGTTAACACGAAACGTGCAGTCGATAAAATACGTTTATTGTTCAATTAAAACAGTTATTTGTCGTTTCTCTTGCACGGACAGTCGTTATTGGCTGACATAAATCTACGAATTGCCATTTGCTACAGACTCAGACATTATACGATTATATAGGTAGTTTGGCCCGCTGCGCTGCATCATCGATTGCTTCGTTCCATATTATAATATTGTCATTCTGCTCCAGTGCTGCAGTAGCATACCTCTAACCCAATACTAGCAGTCTATAAAATGTTGACCGATTTTTAATACAGATAAGTATAATACTTATCTGTATTGGACATTGTTTCCTGTGTAGGGTTTTGAATAATGATATGCTCATATGCTCCTCACGTTGTATTCCATAGCTAAATCAATAATTACGAAATTCGCACAAATTTACATACCCAACTATAAACAGTGTCCAAGTGAAATCATTAAAATTAACTCGCCGTGTCTAAACGGTGTAGTACGTATAAGGGCTAATTTATATACCACGAGATGTGATATAACTAGAACATAAGGCAAAATTAACGTAAAGTGCAATGAAGCTTTAACCTTAATAATTAGTTTCAAAAGTTTTGTTTTTTATTTTAAACAAATTAGTTGATTAATATCCCGCCTCCCGAGTTCCAGAAAAAAATTAATTTAGTGTAAAATTATAAAATAACTGAATTAGTCATTAAAACATAGTTGAAAAAAAATGATGTTCGAATATTTCTTCCTGCGTACCATTCCATCGTGGACTATAATATATATTTTTCAAGGAACTGAATATTTCCCCAACTCCCTCAGCAAAGACCTTCCTCCATTCCCTGTTAATTTAAAATGTCCGAGACATTTTTTTTATTTACCACGTAATTTGTTAAGCATGGTTTTTCGTAACCATTCGATGGACGTTTTCGATTTAAATCGTTTCTTAGTAATAACGCGAGACCCGCCATAAAAAAAAAAATACTGCAATTATAAACTAACAATAATAATTGTTTTCTTCTCTCTTCTATGTCCTATCCAACATTCTATTAAATTTGAACGACTACGATATAATATGTAAAAACAAGTTTCTGTTTAAATAAACAATGTGCAATGTGAAATGTCCAACACATTAGGGATTGGGCAGGCACCAGGCAGGATCGTCTAGATTAACACAAAAAATATGTTTTATTAATCAAGTCATTATACTTATCAACTATTCAGTATTCACTTGTTATTATTAATATTCAAAAGATGCTACATCAGCACGTGATGTCTCCGTCGTGTACAAACGTACAGCATTGCAAACGTATAGTATTAATTAACGTAAAAATTAAAATAATAAGCGTCAAAATCAGTTTATTTTTTTTTTTAATTGCATCTAATAAATATTCAGCCTTAACGAACGCTTTTAAACAACAAATAATTTCATAAAAAATTAAAAACAAAATCTTGTATTTGATCGAACTGTTTTACGTGACATTTATCGTTCTTACTAGACATAGGGTACCTACCTATAAATTATGTAGGTTATAACTTAAAATAATTTATAATTTTTTTTTGAACCGTACGGAATTTTGTCCGCTCCACTATTACATTCTAATTAAACGTTTTTACGCGAATAAATCACATCCAGCTTATCTAAAACGTACAATTAAACGTTGGCCGTGCATCCGTCGTGCGTTGGGAAATTGCCAATGTAAAAGTGGTTCTGCGGTACGGCCGCTCGTTATTTGGCGACGTCGTTTCTATTCCGCGGGTATAGATGACGTTCGTTCGCGACTTATATACCTAAAGTGCACAACTGCAATATTGAACAAAAAAAAAAGAACTATTCGATTGACCGCAAGTTTATGAATATTACAATATTTTTAATTAAAAAATATTTACATTTGAATAAATATATATAGGTGTGTGATACTGTTATACGTACCTACATTCATTGCATTTGCCAACATATTTCAATATTTGATATTATAAAATATTGACAAGATGATATTATTATTGATATTTAAACAAATACAATTTGACTATGAAAAAATGAGTCATCAAAAAAATTATAGTGAAATTAATCGCTCGCCATGATTTAAATATTGTTCACTGCTAATGATTTTCTTAAGCTTTATATAATTTATATTTATTATAATATGTTTAAAATATATTATTTTGTTATTATATTTATCTAAAAAAGAAACAAATTCTACGAATGTACCCAATAACCTATATGTTTTAATCAATAATCGCCATAGAACTTTTTTGTTCTACGCGCATGGTACACAAATTACAAATTCGGATCTTCGACACAATAACACGCTATCACCCTCCGTGAGAGCGTATAAAATCGGAAGTTCGTCTTAACACGTCCAGACTTGTTTGCCAATCCGTTACGAGATGATTGCAAAATATTCTTGGCCTTTGGGCTCTTCAAACACTTCCAGTTTTTACTCGGTTACTATATATATCTTCCGCCAAATCTATGATTGACCACGATGTGGTAAAAATATAATTGCATTCAAATAATTGAATAAGCTCACGTGTTGGTAAAGAATACAATATAGGGTTATTTTATTGAAAAATCTCTCATTTCACCTAGGTTCAAACTTCAAGTTCAACTTTATGATTCACACTAACTGTCACCAAGCTATAGTTACATGCATGTCCTTGATTTGGTTATATTTTAATAAAATGTCTTAGCTTAGTTATTTACATATTATATTTTATTAAATGTATTATTAATTAAAAGAGTATAATATTATAGAATTTAATACCTGTAGGTATAATGTTTTTAACCCGTAATTTTGCTAACATTAAACGTAAGTACCTATGTTAAGAACCACTCGTTCATTTAATAATATATTATATTGAAACTACATGTGGGTATCACTTTTTACGAGAATAGTATAAGACAAAAATAACGAAAAAAAATGCATTAAGACATTTATAATAGTAAGGACTTCAGATAATAAAACGTTATATTATGATATAATGAAGCAAACATAATAATATTTAACCTTTGTTTCACTACTCTCAGCTCATAAATTTAATCACACGAAGACAACATTTACTATGTTAGCTTGATGCTGACATAAATGTATACAATACCAACCATGTTATTGATAAAAGCGATAACTACGATTGTTAATATACATAGAATACACATATTAGTAACAATAAAAATAAGCTACCTAACTATTTTTTTTTATTTTATTTTAGAAAATTTACAATCTGTAGTACATGACACAATAAGTAAAATAGATGACTGACACAACACTTTATACATGATACAAATAATACATGAAGCACAAGATGAGGGAAATCATCCAGCGATAGTAAAATCCTTCAGTAAAACCTAACTATTTAAAACTAACTATTTTAAGTGTGTTTATCCATTAAAAAACAGTTTTTTAACAAAATTAATAATACATAATAACTATAGTCTATAGTTTTGTATATATGTCTTATATCTGACATCATAGAGGTGCAAATACGGTTCCAAGGATATTTTAAATACACTTATGGAACGCAATTTGTAATGTTCCGTGTTTTATCGCAACATCCCATAAATGTTTGTGGTACAAATTATCGCACAAAAGATGCTTTGTTAAAATGTATTAATATAAAAAAAAAATACGTGTAAAATCCTATAGTTAGATAACTTTAATTTTATTTAGAATCACAATGTAGATATTTTTTTTAAAAAACAATTAAAGTTTGAAATTAAAAAAAAAATTTGGAAATTATTTTTTAGTTAAAAATGTATAATATTTTAATTTTTTTGTTTTGCCTTAAATATTTGATAAACTGTTCCTCATAAGTAGTTTAGGTATGCTGTAAAAAAAAAATTGAATAATATAAAAATATTAAATTCAAATTTGAACAAAATCAGATATTTAAATGACGAATAACGATTTTTGTTATTTTTTTTGTTGTTTAAAAATACTAATTTAAACTACATAACTATATTCGTGGGTACTAATATTATAATTTACTAGCTGCCCGACCCTCCTCCGGAGAAAATTATTTTTTTATAATTTATTTAAAAAACATATGACTATTTTTTGACTATACAAATAATATAATATAATTACATATTATAGTTATTGTTATTGCTAATTTCTGAAAATTATATATCCTACATTTCGAATTCAACCACTGGAGTGGTAAATTTTATTCTTTTTATTATAGAATAGAGATATGGTAGAAAAAAATGTAACAATAAATTATTTGTTCAATGAATAATATATATTTCAAATGGAAAAATGCAAGTGCAAACAAATAAATAAATAATTAATAATAATAATAATAATAACAATAATAAATAAGCAAACAAACTGGTTTCCTTCGTCTTCAAAATCAAGTTAGATTCTTATATGTATAGATAAGGGAATGTATATTATTATATTTTATACATATAATGATATTTTCAAATATAATGTTTTCGGCAAAGTGTATTCAACCTACCGCATAACATATATTACTAATAGTTAAACAAATTATGGCAATTATAGCAATATAAAAATAATATCATGAAATATACTATAAATAATAATTAGTATAAGCTGACAGAATCGCTCAGAAAAGTTTTTTGTATGCAATGACTAATCATTGAATTCAAATTTACCACATAAATTACAATGACGTACTCTATGACGAGGTACACTCAACACCTACTATTAAAAATAAGATTTTGTGAAAAAAAACTTGAAAAAAGTTGATTCTTCATAAGAAACTTAGCATCTATTTCCTAAAATTATGCTTACGATTATAATATGAAGTATGAATGTCACATTTAAAAACATATAAATACAATTATTTTATTATAACTTATAACTTATAAGTGTATACCAAAATAATTTTTAAACATATTCATATTTTAATTATTTATAAAACTTTAGTAATTTTAATTTAAATTGTGTAACAGAGAACCTACATCGATACATTTTATTATTTTAAAACTTATCAATTAAGTTTGAACTTTAAAAATAATAAATAATACTTTTCCACTAAAGTGTAGCGGTTATTTTCGTCGTAAAAAATATAACAAAGCATGAAAATAGAATGATTCTTTATAAACCCGAACAAATTAAAATTAATAAAAATAAATTTATAACGATATCGTTACACATAGAAACTTGAATAATGAACAATGAAATTTTACTTTTATTATATTATTACCTATGTATATAGAATGTAAAATTCTGTACCTATAATAGCATTTATAATAATCAGTTCAGTTTCAGAGTAGTTAATAAATTAAATTAAATTAAATATGCTGAAAGTATAGCACATGTTAAAATATAGTAACATAAACTTTTCTAAGACCACTTTCGTTTTAAATCTATAACCCACTAATTTATTTGTTACGGCTAAAATTTTTCTTTTGAACTGTTTTGATAGGTTTACGAATACCTGTTCGTTTTCTGTTTACAATTAAATAAAATTTTTCTACAAGCAAGAAACTCCTTTAAAATATTAAGTACTAAGTAAAATGTATACTCAATACACCTAAGAATATACGAATAAAAATTAAGATATTACATAATATATATACAGTATACATATTATTATAATTATGAAATATACAAATATTGCGTCTTTCATTTTATGCTGTTAATGTGTCAAAATAACTTACAATTACTATCAACGACTTATTACCATCTAAGTATAATACGAATGTATACATTGTAAGATCAAACAACAAAACAATAATTTGGTAAAACTGTCTCATAAATTACATAACTAAACGCTTAAAAGTTAAAAATAATATCAATTGATCTCGTGGTACGTAATATCGTTTACTCGTTCAACATAAAAAAAATTAAAAAATTAAAAAATATAATATGATACGACTTCAAACCTCGACAACAACTCACTGAAAAATAAACGTTGACAAAATTTAACCTTTAGCTAGGCATACTGGAAAAGAAAAAATCACGCAAGTAAACCGTCGATCATGGTGCTCTACACTCCTAACGTGATCAAAAATAATAGTGTGGCAATTTTCTGGATTTTGCTTTGACGGCTAAAAAAATGTTCTTTTCGAATTTGTATTTTTCAACGACAGATAATATTATGCAAAAAAAAAGTTTAAAACAACTCTATTACAAGGGTATGCCTTGACGCTATCGACATAATCATCATCATCATCATCATCATCATCTTCACGGTCGTCGACAAATCGCCACCAATACTTTGCACTTTATCGACGGTTCGACAGCGAGATAAATGTTTTATCCGATTTATTCGCCATGGATGCTCTAGCTAAGTGTACGGCAGTAATTTAAAATAATGCGGTTAAATCTTTCGCTCGAAAACCCCAGTGACTTCTGGTACGAACAACATTCTGTTTTTACTCTACATATAATCGTCTTTCGAAGTAAGAAATGTTTATTTTTTTATGCATGTTTGAAATTTTGAATGTGAAAAAATAAAATCCCACACATTTAAAAATGATAAAATATTTTGTGGAGGCATACGCGTATAAAAGATTTAATGAAAAATACCCAACAGTTTTAAACCTAATCACGTGACAATGAGTTCATTCGTAATGAAAAATCTACAACGACCAAAGATATTACAGATATCTGAAACGCCAGTTCCTGCGGACGCACTATGATGGAATATTATAATAATTTATAATACATTATTTTATATTTAAATTAACTCGACATTTGGACTATGTTATATAGCGCAATAACTAATCACCCACTTAACACATTTTTTCATTAGAATATAATATATAACGACATAATAAAAGCCAATCCTGTAAATCTCGACGGTGTGTAGCCCTGTAGTGAGTTATGTATTCAATGAAAGGTTTCCCCTTACCATGAGCCTTTTCAAAGCAGATCTAGGTTTTGTATACTCCACACACTTAACCCTCTATAAACATATTAATTCTACCACTTCGTAAAACTCGTGTCAATCAAGTTCAAACTTGTTCGTTCATTGAAAACGGGTACGTAATACTGGCTGAAAACACAAACATTTTAATAGCTCCCCCTTCACCAAAAGAAAAAAAAATTGTAAATGTATACATACATCCATATTCCATAGACCATGTAAGTGATTATCCGGGTGCGGACCACTTTACTTTTGTAATTCCAAAATATATGTCCCAAAAATCATGCACTATAAATTCAACTAAATTCCGCCTATACATAATGCGTGTACAATGTAGATCATTCCCTAAAATGTAAATAACAATAGTTTTGTACATATCAATTGTGTCTTGGTTCGATAAAATATGTTTAAGATTCTGAACTATAATCTGTCTGTTTTTTCGGATTAAACGTTTTAAAAATGTGATTTTTCATTTCTATTTTTATATGTCGACATAAAAAATCAATTTTAGATTTAGACAATATTTTAATCCGAATTTAAAGTTGTACAGTTAAGAAAGTACATTATTATACCTAGAGTTAATAACATATTTGATAGCACGATATGTATGCATTTTACAGAAGTGTGGGTACACGCGAGTATAGCACAACAGCAGTATGCCAGTATCCAGTTAAATAATTGTCATTTTCCAACTAAATTAATTTTGAAAAAATTAAAAAAAAAAAATGTTTATTTATTTTATATGATTATTTGTTTAGGACTTAGAAGGATAAACACGAAAATGTAGAAAACTAGATAAGCCAATTTAAAGTAGATCTGACAGCAAATTCAAAGCTGTCTTTTAGAATTCTTATCACTTTCCTAGATTAATAATTTGTATGTTAGAATAAAAACACAACTAAATTGCTATGTTGAGGTACGTGTATTGGATTGTAGAACAAAAACGAAAAATCACCGCTTGAATTTCCTTAAAAGTAACCCTTTGATATAAATAAAGAAGAATTATCCTTTTAATTTGACAATAATTTCCAATAGGAATCACGTTTTGGGGACATTTTACTAACTGTTGCTTTAAAATATTAAAATATTTGTTTGAAAACCGAGCCCATATAATTAAAAATAATACATTTGTAAACAAATGACAGTTAATGTAATACTATTCCACACCTATAAAACGACAGATAACAGTTATATTATGCTGCACTTAACGATCCTTAATGAACCATCATATTATATTAATATTTAAAAGTTACCTTTAAATAACCGTTTTTACTCATCTAATTACCTACGTTCAACAAAATTCAAATTGTTCTAAAAATTTTAATATCTATATTCTATAACTTATATAGGCACCTACTCAGTAGTCAGTTTAATATCATACAATGAGTAATATTATTATAGACTATCTACATAGAAGTAAAACTGAGTAGAAATGTTTTTATTATAAAACCGTAAAATTATAATGTACCAAAATAATATAATTCATAATTAATCAAAGAACAACATGAAAACAAACTAATCAACAATCGAGATAATTTTTAATAATTTCAAATTGCCAATAATTTCCCATATTGACTAGTTACTTTTTAGAAAATATAAAAAAAATCTTATCAAACATTTGGAACTGAGCTAATTTCATCGAAAATTAATCATTTAAATAATTATCTGATAAGGTATGGGGAAGGTTTTAAACGATGTATCACTTTTATTCTAATAATTAAAATTTAATGAACTCAATATTTAATTTATAAAGTTACAATAATTGCACATATTATGATTAACGGTTTGCAGTGGAACTCTAAACTATAATGTATGATATTTTGCAGTAGCTATGTGAAATAATTTTATTCGTACAGTAAAAAGTGAATTTAATTTGATGTGAATTTAATAAAAGTGAATCATTTATAATATGTGTGTCGTATTTCAGTGAGCATTACACACAAATTTAAATTGAATTTGCTACAAGTATACAATAACTATAAATAAATATTATGCCGATACGCATATTTTTTATTACAAATTATACTTAAGTATTTACTAACGAGCAAAATTATTAACAATTTAGATGTTAAAATTTTAATTTTTTTTTATAGGTTCTTGAATGTCAGCGTTTCAAATGCAAAAAATTTACAAATTTACAAATTATGGGCTTATGCGTTATACATATAAATATGTGATTTTACAAAATAAAATATCTGATTTTCTGTGTATAACCATGAATTGTGTGTGCATATACATTTCAATGGAATATGTTTTAGGGTGGATGTTTTAACTTATATACACAAAGCTCTTAGACATATTTTGTTTGATGATTTTATTTATTTGCTGTCCTCCTATATTATATTTCGTCACCAAAAATAAAAATAACTTTAACTAGAAAAGCTTTTACGACCAAGTGGACAGTAACAAAATTACCGTACCATTAATTTTCCACTTTTCAGAACTCAGTGTCAAGGGGACACGGAAGTATAGGAGGAGTAGACTTTTCTGTTGGTACAGCCACTTCGCTAAATGAGAACTCAGCCAATCGAAAATGACGGGTATCTTAAGCATTATTCAATCCATTTAATATGGCATTTGGAGTGGAACATCGAACAGGGGAGTAACATATTAATGTGTCGATGGACAAAAAAGTTTTTTTAAGTAAACCAGAATAGTAAAGATATCAAAATATTTAATCGTTAACAATACATTTTATTAATTTGTAAATTTGAATAAGGTATTACGTTCCTCTATCAAACTTCAAAACACCAATAATCACGAGTTCTTTTTAATATTAAATTTAATATGTATTAAATAATAAGATAATATTTTCATAAGAAGTATTATTAGGTATTCATTACTTATTGCAATAAGTATTTTTTAAACACCTTATATTATGCTAAAAGATCTATGTAAATTAAAAAAAGTAGGTAAGTGGATGTCGCTCTGCTGTACAGTAGATTACAAGTGGGTAATTGTATATTGGTTGTATTAGACTTGAATCCAATGATATAATATCATTGTATAAGAAAAACGATTCTGAGCGGAGACGGTTTGACAGTCTAGATATTTAATATTTTGTTATTATTTATTTTATCATGTAAGTTGAATTAATATTAAAATATTATAATTTTTTATTCGTTTCTATGGTGATAAACAAAGCGTTAGAAATTAAAATCCCATTTTTAGCGTTTTTTCGTAATTTTCCGGTGGTTTTTCCCGTGGCATTAAATAACTGTTGAGAAAATCGAAAAATGACCTCTCTAAAGTACCATCTTGATCCAATTTGCTAAAAGATAAGGTATTATATGTTTAAATCGAAACACTGCTTCTGGAAGAAATTTTGTATACAGGATATAAAAAGAAAAAGAAAAATAAAAAAAAATAAATAAATAAACACCATTGTAAAAACAATAGCTTCCTCGCTCCGCTCACAATCTAAAATCATAAAATTTAATCAAAAATAAAATAAATAGTATAATTAAAAAATGTTCAACAAGTTTTAAAATATTTACTTACCACGTAGCGAAGCGTATATAATATCCGTGACGACCGACTTAGGTTAGGTAGATAATATACAGTCAGATTATGTATAGTCAGTGCAAGCTTTTGACGTGACTACGCTTATTTCGTACTGACGTTGAGACCCAAATTTAACTGGGTCTATTTCCCCTGTATCTCACAATTATGATATTTGTTATGCATATTTTTAATCTCACAAATATTTGTAATATTCGATGGTTAATAGTCAAAATATTTATTATTACATATTTATGTATTAGTATTAAGTAAATAAGTACGTAAAACTGTGAAATGTTATTGATAATACAACTTATTATCAGTTAATTAATGCTACCTAACCATAATATACTACCAAGGTACTACCCGCTCATATACTTATTATAAGAAAATGTTTAACAAGATTATTCAATATTGGAAATATCGATTGATTCTACGAATTATAAATTTAAAAAATCAATTGATTAAATAAAAATAAATAATTTCATACAGATTTCATTTCTGATTAATGTCAGCAAATTAACGTCATGCCTGTATAATTTATTACTCTAATATAAATATTGTTTTTATTTAAAGATAATTCAGAATTATACGAGTGACATCGATAGAACCATTTTGTTATATAAAGTAAAATAAATATTATTTTATCTATGCAAACTATGCAAATATTTTCATTGAGTGTTTCTTAATAAGAACTCCTTCCCCCTCTAAGTTTTACGTCGAAGTCCCCATGAGACATGGCGTCCAACTATATACACACAGATGGCATCGAAATACCCTTTCTGTTGACCACGTCTAAACGAAATTACAAAGGTTTTTGTCTTTTTGTCTTCTCGGTGTGCGAACAACCTTTCGGTATTGAATTTGTCAATCGTACTTTTCCCAATAGACAATATGGAAATCTAACTCATATAAATCAGAATATCGTGGACCGTGATACACAAAAATACGCCAACTGGTGTTTTTTGTTATTATATATATATATATATATATATATATATATTTTTTTTTAAGTATAATAATATGCGAAGCGCTGTTACCTACATACCACCACCTACGATAGTAAAGGTGCAACCATATAATATATGCATACATACATGTTTAATTTTATTCTATACACGTTAATTAATTAAAATAGCGCATATTAATTAATTTATAACAGTAAGCCTAAATAACGCCCTGTAACAAAAACATAATTCGATGGAATAATATTAAAACACTAAAATATTAAATACCACCATGAGAGGGAGAAACAATTTTCTCTGCGAACTACATTCTACACGTCATATATTTCACGCGCGTGTTCTAGCATTCGTACGTAAAACGAAGATACTCCGATCTTCGCTTACGAATCAAGAATTCGCCAAGACCCAAACCAGAATTATACAAATTAACGTATTTTAATTTAGTACATCGACTAATGTTTAGTCATTTATTGATATTCAAGACGTGGTAAAAATACATAAATACATAATGATGTATTTATGTACAAACCCAGTTGGCCAACACGCAAAGTAATAAAATTACTAATTACATAAAATTATCGTCGTTAAAAAGCGGAAAATACATTTGAACATTACAATGTCGTGTTCTTACACGCACATATTAAATAATATGAATGTATGACATTATACTTAAAATGAGTGACTGCAATCACCGAGCAAAAAAAATGGTATAAACATTTTAAATGAATTAATTAATATATGTAAATTACACAAATATCACTAATAAAAAAACTTACCATGGATAATTTTTAACAAAATTTTGATATATACAAATCGAAATCCAAATGAGTACTTTTATGTTGTTCAACTGTAAGTGTACCTACTAAGGATATTAGTATATAATAATAGATTTGAAATACATGGGGACTATTATGATTTTGAAATTATAATTATTTTATTTATGTTTTATTATATTAATAGGTAGGTACACTTGATTATTTGTAAAAAGTGTCTGACTGTCTGCGTATAATAAGTACTTGATAAATATGACATATATTTATATTTCATTTAAGACCATGAAGGACTATAATGAATGACTATTGTCTACTTAGTATATACATATTGATTAATAACTCAAAAATAATTCGTTAAAATTTTGATTTAAATGCTTCAACGTTTTCATAAAATAATGAGTTAAACAATTTACAATAAAAAAAGAGCGGTTGCCATTACTCATTTGAACAAAAATAAGTAAGTATTGCTCCAGAGAATTTTTAAGTTACATAAAAAATCTGAATTATGTGAATATTTGAATCATCTTGCCCATATTTCAGATAAACGTACTTTGCGTATATGATACGTTAAATTTAAAATGTTATGAAAATAAAACTGTGCTCATTTCTCATAGACCATAGTGTAAATCATACAATGCGAGATATTTACTTGAATTTAAAATAGGTCTTTACAAAAGGATTCAGAAGAAACTCCTAATTGAATCCTCGACCCTCCTTGTAGTAACTTCAGGGCTATAAAAAAGAGTATTTGTTCCCCATAATAGTAGTTATTCGTTCCGAAGCAAATAAAATTTATTATTTATTTCGGTACAAATAGAGTTTGTGAATATCGGAGTTAAGCTTGGTGTATATTTTAGCCACACTTTTGAATTTAAATTTTTCACATAAACTTGAACGTTTTCTTTGCAATGGCTTATCGTTAGGTGCGGAACGAATAACTCAGTGAACCAATAGGCAATAAGCAATATTTACTCTGTAACAAAAACTCTGGAAATGAATAAACTATATTTGCCTCGTAACATTTTGTAGAGAATAGACAAAGCCACAAAGGAGTCAAATAAGAGTTCATTCCCCGACCTCTCCTCTACAAATATAAAGAAAAATATTATGATTATTTAACACTGGATAACTTAGTAATGTTTTAGTATTTCTTTAAAAAAAATAGAATAAAAATACAACAAGTGATTGATATGCCATTGTCTTAGTATCCTGATGAAGTCAGTGGTATCAACAAATTAAGGAATCGACTGGAAATCGGTGGAGTAGTGACGGTACTAATAGAAGTAAGAAAAACGGGGGGGGGGGGAAGGATATAGAAAGGAAAGGATTGTTCAAGTGGTCCGTACACTCAATCGCGGAAATGATCTGAATGTACATATCGGCCGATATTGCTAGCTCCCGGATGGGTGACCACTTCCCCCTACAAATAAAAAACAGCTAATGGCCATATTTGCCGGGCTTAAGAGGACGTCACACTGACATTTGTATTGTATCCGTCTTACAAGTGCGTAACATAGCAAATTTACGCTCAGTAGATAACGTTTAGCTCCATTAGTTTAAAAATTAGACAGAATCGACCTATTATGAAACTTGATGGTAAAAACATAATCTGAGTTCATATGTTGGTTTTTTACGATTATACAGTTTTTAAGTGAATTATGGGCATTTTTAATTTACGCTATATTATATACGCATAACTTGCTAAAAAATTGAACTATCGTAAAAAACCAACATACGATCACAGATAATAGGTAATGTTCTTACCATCAAGTTTCAATATAATAGGTCGATTCACTCTCATTTATAAACAAACGGGGCTTTACGTTACCTGCTGAGCATAAATTTGCTTTTACGCACTTGTAGGGCGGAGACAACAAATATCCGTGTGGCGTCCTCTTAAGCTCAATAAAAATTAAAATAAAATAAAAAATAACGTATTTTAAAACAATAAAATGAGTAATAAGCAACATACAAATCATACGAACATAATAATTAATATTATTGATACATTTTTGTATTTATCATTTTTTAACATCGTTAAAGTAAAAGCGACATTGAATAGTTTTCCTCTTTTATAATGACAATTTACACTCTTATCTAGGTATAGCTATTCAAATATTTTTAAAATATACCTACAAAGTGCTAATTGTCTTCAAATCATTATTAAAATATCAAAATAGGAAATTCTGGCGATTCTTGACTATTCTAAACAGTTTTTAACAAAAAAAAGACGTGTCCATGTGGCGTTGGCAACTTGAATTGACAAAAAAAAATGTTGTAAATCTCATATATACAAAGATAGAAATATAAAATTTACCTATCTAAAACTCAATTTGCAAACGTGAACAAATATTCTTTTATAAAAATAAGTATATTATACTATTCATTTCATATTGAGTTTGGTTCGCCATTAAAAAACAATCGATATTTGGTTCAAAATTTGTGCTTGCTTAATTCCTAATCCATTATTTTATTTTTAACCGTTAAAGTTTCCTGATTTTTGCAACTTTCTGCTGGAGACTTAGATGTTTTCGAATTCTCGAAAAACAGACTATAATTAACGTTCGTGAAGGTACCCCCCCCCCACCATGACCAATATCTTTGTAAGTTATATGTTCTCATTTTGCAAATTATTTCCAAAATGAGTTGGTCTTGGTACTTAACGTTCAAAATATTGATCATGGTTGGGAGGCCAACTTCGCGCCCGTATATAAATGGTCAAGGTTGTACTTCGATTATTATGGAACGATTTGACATCATAGACATATTAAGAAATGGACAGCTCATTGAGAGATGAAAATAGTTTGATCGTTGAGTAAGAGAGATGGACTACAATTTACCCCAATTATGGAAAAAAAGTAGCAATCACTAATTTTTCCAAGGGAATTATTCTAATCATATGAGATTATGATATAGGTAAATACTATATTACTATCATAATTTACAATAATAACAAATTTTGAATTTTGAATTTTTTATTGTGTTAAAATATTTATATAAAATATGTAATATGTGTAATGATTTTTTTTTGTTTTTAGTTATTCATTGTTTCCATTACTTTTATTACTTAATTCAAGGTTTTCAGATAGTAAATTATCAAAAAAAAGACAAGTTGCTCATTATAAACAATAGAAGAAGATAAATAATATAATATGTGCTATAACTAGCTCTACTATTAAAATATAATTACATAAGCACAATTGAAAAATTTTAAAAAATACCTAGACGATCGAACTGAGATGCATTGACCTGAATTATCCCAAACCAATTTGCACTTAACTGAGAAGTCTTTGTATGAAAGGATTTCACTTAACAGATATTTGCAGGTACCTACACATTTTTTAATTGCTTATAATAAACTTAAATATAACATAATATTATATTATGTATTTATTTATATTTTTTAATCGTAATATTAGGATTGTATATTTGTATTGAATTTATAACATTTAATAACTGGGTAATAAGTTTAAAAATTGTACCAATTATTGAATAATATTTATACATGGTTTACACTTATACATTGGCATTGCTTTTTTATCATTTAAAAAATATATATATCAGACAAATTAAATCTTTTTATTAATTAAACTTATTATATATGATATTTTAATGAAACGATCAACGAAAGAGACCTAAGGAAATGGGTCAATATTACGATTACAATATTAATCAGTTATCGTAACAATAGGGTCTTGGAAAAATCGTTTATTTATTACAGTTTATATTAAAACAATATTTTATCATCATGTTGGACATGTGCCCGGGCCTTTCCACCACTTGTTGATGTCTTCGTAGTGCCTGGGCGCACGGTTCGTGTCGTGGAGCATCGCGCACAGCCGGCAGTATAAACGAGTGTCCTCGATTATCGTGCCCGAGCCCTTCCACTGGAAGTATTTGTTGTACAGCTGGTGGTTGCCGTCTAACAAGTGCAAATAGTCAGCCAGCTCTTTTGGTGACCCGAAGTCGTCGACGTGTATGAATGAATTATTTGGCGCTATTAATTCGTAATCGCTCCGTTTCGGTCCCATGACGATCGGCAATACGTCGTTACTGCGCATCAATATATTGTATACGTTTACTGATTAAATAATATATTATACAATGCGATACATTATAATTTGTATTATAGAAAAAAATTTATGAAACAAAACGTTAAACATTATTGCTGTAAGTGCGTATATAGATTCCACTGAAATTAACGTCCATGAAGTTGGCCAATCCAAATCTATGCCAACATTTTGCGAATAATTAGTTAGAATTTGCGTGTCCATTCCTGGAATTTGCTAGTCAACGAAATCTCAGATACGAGCTTTCAAAGTTCTAACTTTGGCCCACCCACCTTACTCAAAACAGTCCAAAATGGTAGTAAAAGTTTAGATTTTTTTTTTTTATTATTTTTTTTTTTTTTACAAGATATTTACAATCTATTCAGAGAACAATAAGCAAATTAGATAAGAGTAATAAAAACATGAGTAATATGACGGAAGAAGCCACCCAATGATGACACTACCTATTTTGTTTAGAGTTTAGTAGGATTATTTGGTCTGGGATTCAAGCATCCAGCAGGTCACGACACCAATTACGTTTGAGACGTCTGACGAGATTTCCCGGAATCGAAGGGACTGCTAAATTTTTTATTAGAGGGTTAGGATGATTAATTAGCCTATTGTGAAACCGCTTATAGTAGAGTTTTGCTTCATCTTTAACGGAGTTCATCCTGAGATCTTGCTGAATGGAAAGGTTGGAGACATAAAGGTGGACATAAAGGTGGAGCATTAAGTAGTTTCCTTAGCGCTATGTTTTGGAATGTTTGTATTTTGTTGATATTGGATATTTTTGCATTACCCCAGAGTTGTATGCCATATGTCCAGATGGGCTTAATTAGAGATTTGTAAATTAGGAGTTTAGTTTTAATGTGTGTGTATTTATTGTTAATGCAAAAAGTTTTTCACAGGCGCAGCCGTAAGTTTAAATTTTGACTTTTAGATCTAAGGTGGGAAGCCCAGGTAAGTCTGCGATCAAGTGTAAGTCTTAGATATTTGACTGTAGAAGAAGTAGGAATTTGGATGCCAAAAATAGATACCTCAGGGTAAGGAGAGAGACGAAGAGTAAATGTTGTGTGAATATACTTGGACTGATTAATTTTGAACCGCCACTTCGTGTACAAGTCTTCCATAAGGGTTATGTGATTTTGAAGATTGAGTGAGGCTATTTCCGGATTAGAATTTATAGATATTATTGCCTTATCGTCTGCATAATCAGCAACTAGAGTGTTTAGTGTAGTAGGCTGATCAACAGCATAAATATTATAAAGTACAGGGTAGGGTATGCCTCCTTGTGGAACACCGGCTGAATACATTTAATATAGAATTGAATTCTTTATAACGATTTGTTTATCAATTCTGAATATAAAATCCATATAAAAAAATCCTAATAAATCTATGTTTCATAAAAAATCTAAATATAAGTAAAACTCTATATTAAAAAAAAATCCATATTTGAAAAAAAAAATAGATTTTTTATCATAGGTATATGGAATTTTTATCAGACAGATTTTTTATTAAATATATATTTTTTATTTTGATTTTTTTATCAAATATGGATTTTTAGTGGCATTTATATTTTAATATTTTATGAAATATAGATTTATTAGAAATTTGAATACGGATTTTTTGTTCAGAATTAATGAAAAAATCTTTATAAAGAATTGAAATTTGATAAAAACTTATATTTAATAAAAATCCATAATTGATAAAAATGTAAATAGAATAAAAAAATCTATTTGATAAAATATCTTAACTTTTAATACCATTTTGGACAGTTTTGAATAAGGTGCGTGGGCCAACTTCAGAAATTTGAAAGCTCGTATCTGAATTTTGGTGGACTAGCAAATTCCGGGGATGGACTCGCAAATTCTAACTAATTATTCGCAAAATGTTGACATAGATTTGAAATGGATTATGCGAAGTCGGTCGGCCAACTTCATTGACGTTAATTTCGGTGGAATCTATATACGCACTTACAGCAATAATGTTTAACGTTTTGTTTCATAAATAAAAAAAATCAGCAATAGTTAAATTGATAAAACATGAAACATCTACATTTAATCCGAAAAAATGGCATTGTCTACAGTATCATAAGAACGATCAACTAACAGTTTAACACAGCGATTTCGGATAGAGTGATCAAAAATATAATTAGGGCTAAATTAACATATTTTTTCAAATATATAAAGTAGTATATTATACATTTGGACTCACCTCAGTGCATTCATGAAAAACTTTTCAGTTATATAATAAATGCAATGCGAACTTTCAAAAGACAAATAGAATTTATAATCCTTTTTCAGCATCTGAAAGCATTCCGCTTTTTTCGTCTTAGGACATTGGAGTTTCCCGCAGCCACCGTACACGTCAACCGATATGTGTTTGGCGAGTTCGTTTGCATAAATCATACGTTTGTTATACGGATTGCAGTTCGAAACAAACCACGCCACTTTCTTTGTTTTGTTAAGAGCGTAATTTTTTTCATAGACACGTGGCAGAGGTGAATTATTTTCGATGAAGTATGCATAAGGAAACGGTACATCACTGTCCCAGCGGTAGTTGGCCGTCCAATTGAATACATTGGTGTCACTTACAGGTGTATACGAGTTATGCACTGGGCATTCGGTGTTTAATAAAATCCAAATCTATAATACGATGAATGACAAATTAATAACACAGATGCAATAACAATAAAATTATATTGTCTATGTCCATAATTCGAAGTGCCACATATATACAGGAAAATATATTAATCCTTTGTATAGTCCACATGAATGTGTCAAAAATATATATATCATGTATCGTTATACGATAATATTTGACTAGGGTAATAATATGAATACATTTGGATATAAAACAGCTCCCGGACGACTTTGATAATCTTTTGTTAGTCGCTATTGAGGTGCTATTGAGGTGTTAATTTGGCACACAATCGTCTTGTTTTCACTATTTATCAACACTTGCATCCCCTTTATCCATTGAAATGTGACAGAGAAAGTGATAGTAAGTGCGCTAGTATATAAAGTCTAAATAGTAAAGCTATAATAATAAAGCTAAATAGTTTATGGCACCGGTAAGTAACATTTTTGCAAATGTTTTGAAATTTTTGAAATTTATGAAAAATGTTAATTTTCTCGAGCTTATGTGCTAGTGAAACCTGTCGATGGGCATTTCCATACATATTTTACTTGTTTTTGAATTTTGCTGTGCGAGGATTTTTGAGCGAATAACTGTTTAAAAACTAAGCTAAGATAGTAGTTAAGCACCCATAAGTTACATTTTTGCAGAAAAAATATTTCAAAATTGTCTTTTTTAACTAGGTATAGGATAGAATATCCTACTTCAAGCGCCCTATAAGTTACTTAGATTTTCAAGATAAGAAGGAGCATATTGAGGTCTTCCAAATTGGGCTTAACCATTGAAGTAAATGGCGATTTAGAAGTTGACAAAAAAACTTTCAGAAATGTTAATTTTTTCAAACTTAAGAGTAATAATTGTCCTGTTCCTGACCTTTTCCATTCATAATTTATATATTTTTGAATTTTGCGGTGAAAGGATTTTTAAGCTAATTTCAAAACTAAAGAAATTTGTTTTGCTGAAGGCAAATGTGCTGTTACTCGGCTACACGATTAAAGACAGTATGGTTGCACAACGAACCATAATAAAGTGATGCTCCGAGTTTCCTTGTTATCACAACGATTAGCGGAACCCGGGCATTGGCGCTCCAAGCGTTTAAATATTGAATCATATTGTTCATATTGTTATATTCTGTGATCATATATATAAATCATATAATTTGTATGCCTAGTAGTAGCCACGGATATAGATACTAGTATATCCGTGGTAGTAGCTAGTACTTAATTTTTACACTATCAGCGCTAGTAAAAGCTTCTAGAGTATCGTTAATAATAAAAGAAACTATGCGCATCATTAAATTGTTTCTTATCATAGTTCGTTGGGCAACCATACTATCTTTAATCGTGCTCGTGTATGAGAGAGAAACGAAGCGTGCACGGAAAAAGACTAAATCGTAATTCATATATGTTTTTAAAATTATGATTGACAAATAAAATTTCTGTATTAAACAGGGCTTCAAACCGGTTAAAACCGGTTTTCTTATTAACCGGTTAAATTGGAAAAATTACAGGAACGAAAACGAAAACGAAGCCACAGTTGATTATTTTATAGAACGAAAACAAAATGTTTAACCAGAATTATTTTTCGTACTTGAACAAAAAAAAAAATTTTAAATTAGGAATTAAAAATTAAATAATAATAATAATCATAATTGTTTATACTTCATGTGTTGGTCACTCTGTTTCTAATATGATAAATGTTAGTGGTTTTCCAATGTTTATCTAAGAGATATCTCTAGCCTTCATGATTTTATTATATTTAAACATAAAAATTATAAAATAAGGTTAATTTTATATGTAGTTGTATTTTTTTTCTTATACTATATATTACTATCTATTAATATAGTTATGTTATATTATGTTATTATAGGTACCTAATTTCTTTATAATTTTTGTAATATACTTAGGGTGACCAGACGTCCTCTTTTACGAGGATTTGTCATCTTTTTATGAGTGTCCTCGTTTGCCCGGGCTCTTTTAAATAAAAAGTCAAAATGTCCTCTTTTTTACACGTAGTCTGTATTCAGTGGTAAAATGTATTTTAAAGATATTGTATTTCCAAAAAATAATTTATAGAAGTGGTGATAACACGAGTAATGCACACGATTATAGATAAAAATCTGATTATGGGTTGTTATAACTGTAGTCCTGTAAATACTATATTATGGTGATGGATGATAAGATATTGTGATAAGATTTAGAAGAACTTTCTTTGAATCTTTGATATTATTATTATTAATATTACTATCACAGCGTATAGTTATTATTAGAACTAACAATGGAATAGGAATATAATATGCTACAAAATATTCCTCTACAACCAGTTATTTAGAAAAATGGACTATGTCATTAATGCAATTTAAAGTAATTTAATTTAATTAAATCCCTATTAATTAATTAACACTATTAATGTAAAATAAACAAATATTTGTAAGCTTTAAAATATTCAGTAAACGCGAAATCTAATAATTGCATTGGACAGAATAATTGTTTTCTCGTTGACGAGGGTCACGATTTTTTTACCTGATTTGGCGGCCTTCGGTACTCAGGGCGGCTGTAACTATGTCTGAAAAGCACCGCATCGACATTCGGACCCAGAGACTTGTTGTATGTCAACCAACATTGACTCACGGGACATCCAAAGAACTCACCCTGGTCGGGTTTAAGAATCTCCCATATTTTGCCGATTCCGGTTTGGATTAAGATCTGTTTGTACGGTGTCTTCGAGTACCTGTAGTCTTTTGGCACGTAATACATTTGCTCTTTGATTCTGTCACCATAGGGCAACTGTTCTGGCCACACCAATCTCGAATAAGTAAAATTGTTATCAGCACCTATATTTTTGACGAAATTTTATGTACAGTGTAAAAAAAACTAGTAACATAAATTTAAAATTATTATATGAACTTTAGGCTTTAGTGGTATCTTACAATACGTAATATTGACGATTGAGACGTGGTCATGCTGAAAAACAATTAACAAATACTTATTACTATTTAAAACACAAAATTAAAATAGTTATATAATGTATAATAATAGTAATAATAATAATATATTTTGTGATATCCATTATTCACGTAATCACGTATGGTATACAATACTACATTTAAATATTGATTGTGGTCAGTACTCTGTTGTAAATATTACCTGCCGTTGAGTTAAGTCTTATATTTATTATATGGCTCTTGGAATACATTACTTAAAATACATACAACAGGTAAATACATTTAGGTACTTCCTTTTTACAATTAGGTACCTACTGAATATGGTAGGTTAGTACTCCTATTTAGTTCCCTGCAGAACTCTGTTAATAGTTAATTGCATTTATAACCATACCACTGTAGGTATATTTTTATTTTTTTATGTCACGTGGTATAATGAGGCACACACGCATAATATAATATACTCGGCACAAAATACTCTATTGCTCTATTATTGATATTTACTGTAGATACTAGATACAATAACCTGTTATAATAAAAAACTTAAAATTCTAATAAATATATATGCACAATTTAGTTTTACACTTCTACTTAAAACTTTTATATAATATATTATTACATTTTACTATATAAAATTCCATTTTCAAAATTTTTAGTTTAATTTTAATCTATTACCAATTTATACACGAACCTATTAACATCGTTTAACGTTAAGTAGGTAGGTATTACCTCAAAAGTTTATGATAATATAATAAAATATAGTTATAGTTAATTAATAATAGTTTGACCAATAAATATAAGGGTAAAAAAAATTAAAGTGTTATACAAATGTAGAAAAGTATGTAACTAAAATTTTTAGAAAAAAAAATTTGGTAAAAAGTCTATACTTTCAGAAATAATGAGTGTTCTTCGAAAAAAAAATCCCCCTGTATTATGTTTATAATAACTAATTATTATACATATCTGTGACTGGAATTAATTCTGGAAATCAGGTATCTTGATAAAGTAAAATAATAATAATAAATATTGCTGACACTGTCACCCGTCTCCTGTATAGTGCATACTGCTCAGAAATCTGCTTATCGATTACGATTATAGATACTAGAGTGCTCATCACCAAATCATAGATAACTTTGCTACAGATAAATCAAGGCACAAAATGATTTAATTATTGTACAAGTATACAAATGTACCTATGCAAAATTGTATTAATATTTATTTGTTTAGTCGGTATGTATTGATGTGTGTCTAGGGCGGTGTACACACAAAACACAAAAAAGAAAAAGATCGACAATTGCTTTATTACCTACAACGGTTTTATTTTACATGTGACAAATAACAATCATTCACGTGCCAGGACGGCCGACGACTGCGACTGCCTGGATCGTCTATTGTCACGTATATTATATTGTAGAAAAACAGGTTCTAGAATGTTCGCGACCAGATACGTCACCGCGCGACGGTCTGCGAACATTCCAGAGACGATCTATATTATTACGTTATCTATATACGTGAATTTCCAACAGTATAAATACCTAAATACAATTTTTATAGTTTTGTTTTATTTCATGGAACATTACTTCCCCCCCCCCCCCGTGGGAGCACGCCAATGTACGAGGGGCTAGTGTTGTAATGCCTAGGGGTAGAAAAATAGCAAGTCCGCCCCCGTATAGGTAATAAGTGCCACTTGCAAAATAAATAGTAGATAATTTTAACAAAGTCCGTGAGCACTAATTTATCTAGCCCTAGTATATTAATAACGATAATGTTATTGTTAATAAAATAATCAACTTGACTAATAAATTTAACATCATTTTCTCATGGATACCCGAGCAAGCACAGCGGAATAACTGGTAATGAAAGACATACTAGCCAAGGAAAAAGCAAACAATCCACATCAACAAACCCTCTGGAATATAAAATCGGACAAAGATATAAAAAAATGATCTACAACTGATTTAAAAATAAATGGCAAAACGAACGGTTATAAATGAACACTAAATTAAACGAAATAAAAAGAACAACAGTAAAATGGAATAACCCAATGTCTCTCAAAAGAAGAGATGAAGTTGTATAAATCGCCTCAGAATAGGTCATACACACTATCATTATATAATGTAGAGACACTCAAGAGGCTAATTTTAAATATTAATGCATTTTTACTCTTCCAAAAGGTGGGAGACAAAATAATAAAAAATACATCATTATAAAATCTATAAATGCATCACTCCACTGGAAATTAGAAATGAAAGTTTTTGTATTTACACTGTGACACTTAATAAATGGTAAAATCAAAGTACATATTTGAAAATATATGTCCTTAAGTATAATAAAAAGTTCTAAGATTCAGAATTTGAAGAAATGCATAATTATAAGATAAAATAGGTTTGAGCATCATCGGCGATGTAATAATTATAGCTATAGATGTGTAGATGATAACCGGTTATAGCTTTTGTATAAAAAGAATTATGATGTTAAAAATACTTACTTTCCAGAAAAAACCCATGATCACAGTCAATATTATACTTATTGCCACTAATTTAAATATGAATTTTCTAATTTTGATTAGACGTTTAATGCAAAAAACCGGAGATTTAATATCTCTATACTCTTTAGTAATCTCTGCTATCATCTTACAATACTAATAATATTCAAATATTAAATATATGTAGAAAAATTATCATTATATAATTATCAGTTTTGATACTTAAATTACTAAAACAACTTAGCGTTAAACTATAATTGTAATCCACGCGGATAATAACATACACAATTACGTGTATAAGTGTATAACACTATGATATTATAATATATTATACCGTGAGCAATAATATTTAATAGCTGAGTAAAAAACCTGTGTAGAACTGTAGTTTATTCAATTGGTAAAACACCTGTAGTTATTATTTTTATTTATGTAGACAAGCTGTTGGGGATTGATTAAAATAAACAATTAATTAAAATTGCATTTAATATTTCAATATTATTCTATGCACCTACATTTCACATGATGTATTTTATTTATATTATTGTGAATAGTTTTACGTATAATTTTTACAAAATATTTTACGAGTATTGAAATAATAATTAAGATAAATAATAGCAGGTTAGGTTTTTAAAGTCCGTATATTATGGCTTTGAATTTGCCTATTAACACAGTGATTATTGAAATATGTATATAAATAGGTGTCATAAAGTAGGGCATCACATGCAGGGTTTTTGACTTTTGTTGAAATATTAATTTAGAGATTTATAACTATGTATGATTTTACAACTTAAAAATGCTGATATTTTGCTTCAAAATTTAAATATCGATAACAATTTATTCCCACAACTCACAAGATGCCCTAGATAATAGGTACTCGATTACTTTTAAATTTGATAATTAGTCAATAAGCCATAATAGCTTTATTTCTCCTACTAAAAATGGCGCCCAACAATAGGTACAATTGACACAAATATTCCCTTACTATACAACCCTTGTGACTATTATCGTGTAATAGCGTGCTACTATAATTTAATTATTATTAGATCGTAAATACGTCTATACTTATTTAGGATACATAAGCATAATTTAAAGTGCTCAATAACTTAAATTACATTCGGTTGTCCGTCGACTGTGTACGACTGCTGCGAGTGTAGGGATTTCTAAGAGCAAAAATCCTAGTTTATAAGATTATCATAGTATACGTAATTAA
>NC_042495.1:57488311-57494800 GCF_005508785.2 Acyrthosiphon pisum
CGGTCTGTTACACCATGTTCAATATAATCATATACACGTCTCACCCAAAATCTCCACCATTCCTCCACATAAAGCCTTAATAGCTTTATTTCTCCTACTACAATATAGTACCTTATCTTTTAAGAAAATTGGATAAAGATGGTAATTTAGACACGATATTTTTCGATTTTCTCAATAATTTTTTAACACCGCGGGGAAAACTATCAAAATACCTTATGCTAAGCTGTTTTTTTAACGCTTTGTTTATCAGTTTATCACTATAAAAACGAATACAATTTTAAAATAACCACTGAAAAAATGAAAATATGTGAATTTATATTTATATTTATTTTTATTTATTTATACTTATTTATATTTATTCAATTTACTATTGAACATAAACATAATTTATGAATCTAATTTCAAATTATTTAATTATATAATATTGCTACATATAATTAGTAATTGTTACACTGATCCTCCGCTCAGAATCGTTTTTTATCGAAGGCAATCATTTATCATTGCATTCATATCGAATACTGTAATAATACACTACCATGTCCGAGGACCGAAAGGACGATGGACAAACTTCCAACACCGCTGGCACACTCCGCCCTCCTAAACTTACCCACTTATAGATTATGAGCGAGGAAGCTAGTGTTTTACAATGGTGTTTATTTTTATTTTATTTTTTTATCCTGTATAAAATTTTTTACCAGAAGGAGTGCTTTGATTTCAACTTGTAGTATCTTATTTTTTAGAAAATTGGATCAAAATGGTACTTTAAAGAAGTCATTTTTTCAATTTTATCAAATTAGCTTTTATAAGTAAAGTATAAACTCATCAATATTTTCAGTGCTGGTCTGTACGTTATTATTAAATTTAATATTCACATTCATTTTCGGTCACGCCACTAAAGTCGCCATATTATTAAAAGTCCCCGCCGAGTTGAAAGACTAAATTGAAATTGAAAAATCCAGCAATCGTCGTCGGACCTAATGAAATCGAATAAAGCGCACGAAACGAAATCAAAACTACATTATGCGCCGACGACCCGGCGAAAGCTCTTTAATAGCCAGCAGAGGTCCGTTCAAATAGGCTATTATCCCTTTTCGCGTGGTGATATCTGTTAATTTCAACATCATGCGTGCATTAATACATATAAGTATATATATATATATATATATATAGATATAGATATCCACAATTGCTTTAATTATAATTACGAAGGTTATCGAATTTCCATTAAGACACTTACACTTCAATTTTGAATAACGTAGAATAACGATGGCGTGGATTACAGTATATTATATTATTAAAAATATAATTTATACCAATATCCGTGTGTTATATACAATATACATAGATATAGAAGAATACATTTATGACTTTATGACTTATGAGAAGCACGATGGACAATAGCATATATAATATTATATAATCTGTTTGTTATACATGGAAAACGTACGTTTATATTAATTTTTTGACACGAATAGGAAAATTTGATATTTTTTAAATAAGACACTTAGAGTTTCCACAACGATTTGTATTCGTAAAGACCATGGTGATCAACAAGTAGTTTTCATACCCTCACAACTACATTATATTATGGCATAGAGTAAACCAAACATCCGAGCGCCTGTAAATTGTTAAAAGAAATATATTTTTAAATTACTGCAAATGCGTATGTTCGTATGTGCGTGTGTATTCAGAACAAAAACTGAAGAAGATAGATGATAGAATAATTTGTTGAAGTGTAGTATCTTCTTATAATCATCGGTGATAATTCTAATGGTGCGGAAATCAAAAGATAAAAAAAAGCGACCGAAGACCATTTCCACAACTCACAAAAATCACCCCGCCCTAGAAAACCGACTAATCCACGTTTCTCTTTCGAGCCGTTTAACATGCCTAGTGCCTACAATGTTTATATTATGGACATCTGCAAGATAATTTAACAAGATTTGCACAAATAATATTATATTACAACTGACAAAACAGAAATACGTGCCGATATAAATTTTGACACTTTCCCGATCACATGACGCAACACAAACTTGGTTGTGGTAAGGCAAGTTTAAAGGTAAGCCCAATGTATAATGCAAATGTCAAACACCTAAATAGTAATCAACATATTTTTGAGGGAGTGTGGGACACTATTCTACGTTAGCCAGAAACTGCAAATAGGGCATAGAAAGAATTATGGTTTTTGGTAGGTAGGAGAAGAGTAATTAAATATTATTAAATATATAAGGTATTGTTACAGATCGAGAGAAAAATATAAATAGCACTGAAAGATAACCATAATCGAATTGGTAGTCGATTATTTTTATATTTTTAAATTATTACAAAGAATGAAAGAAACAATGTAACAAATATATATTGTACAATTATGAACTATACAATTTTTATTTAATCAAAAATATATTAATTTTAATAAAACAAAACAATTATTGATTATTAGTTGCACAGATTATACTGTTCTGAAATAAATTAAATTACTGTATTTCCTACAAACAATAATGTGAATTCAGCTACATAACATAAAGCATTTTGAAGGGGGAAAATTAAATTAGCATCTCTCCGGTTTTTTTCTTTAGACCAACAAACATTACAATATATTTTGCGAATAAAACTCAATACTAAAAACATAATATGTATATAAGACCTAAACATTTAATAGTAGATTAACAGAATTGTAAATAGTATCTAATAAACGATACGGTTTATTTCAACGGTGAAACTGTTATCTTCTCTGAATAATACATCCACGCCTTTTTTTTCTCGATTTGTTTGACAACATATTTTATATCTTTGTCGTCTGTCTGATTATATGATAATATTCCTATGGTCCAAATTACAGCCAATAACAATCTATCAAAACTGTAACGAAATCTAATTATTATGTGAGCAATAAATAATATGGTACCTAAAACCATATATAACTTAACGTACCTCATTAATTTTTGAGACCATAACATAATTAGGAGACATGAGGATCCTGGGAATCCCAAATTTGACAAAAATCGATCAAATTGTCGAGATTTCAATGAAGAATGATTTTCATTTCTTAAATAATAATAAAAAATCTGTGGAAAAATGCCCAATTACTAAACTATTTAAGAATTAAAAATTCCGTACTAAATATTTTACTGTGTATTTAATTTAAGTGTACTTTGTAGGTATTGCCAATATTATATTTAAAAAATCTGATATTTTATTGATAGTAAAATTTATTAAAAATTTGGATAATTAACAGCCAAATTCCTTTTAAGAGAACAAGGGTTTTGTGATTATGTAACCCCAAAACATAAAGAGGTTTAGAGGTACATCTTCAGAACTCAGTTCAGAGGATTTCCGAATGAAATTTAGTAGGTAGTACGTACTAGGATACACCTAACTATATATATATTATATATATACCTATTATTTTCGTTACAAAAATATAAACTAGTTTTAAATAATTTTAAAAGTAATTTTAGGCTAATTAAAAAAGTTCCAACACTTTTTTTACTTTTTAAACTATTAATATTTTAACTTCAGTAAAATCGTAAAAACCTCATATTATAATAAATATTATAAATTCTTTATATTATCTATTATTTATTTAAAAATGAACTAGATACCATAAACTTTTAAACTTAAATTTAAAATGTATTATAATATTTTTAAGCCCTACTATAAAGTTAATATATTATTTTATATATTATGTATATTAATTTGGAAACTCATATTAGATTTTCAAAATACTATGAAGCCATAAAGTTATTATACGAATTACGAACTGTATTATACTCAAATTAAATACCAATTCGAAAAATCATGAGATTTTGAGACATTATCAGTAACAAATAACCATGTACTCGTTCAATTTTTAAATATTTCATATCAATATTTTAAACATTTAATTTTTAAAAAAAAGTTAAGTAGGTACACTGAACCTGACATTGAATGTCTAAAATAATTTAAAGAAAAATAATTTAATACATACGTTTTATAATGTATTATTTAAGTATCATATAACTCCCAAACAGGATCATTTTACAAAAGCGATGTACAACTGCATTCTAATTTAATTATATTAGAGTATAATACTAACCGACGAGCTTCAGTAGAACACGTCAACCGTCAACGAAGGACCTAAGCGGATCGGTATGACAATATTCTGGGAAATATCTCTCATTTACAGTATGTAACTACACGCAATATCATAAAAATAATTATAAAAACTACATTTTATTTATGTTGCTTTATGTAATTGTCGGTTTATGTAACTTTTTTTTTTAAAACTTAAACTAGTTGTTATTAAACTTAAATCAATTTATCTAAACGAGTAATGGTGTAAAAAATCGTATTTTCATTATACTCGTAATTTAAAACATGCATTTTTAATTCGATTTCCATTCAATATAACCCAACTACTGTTTGCATACTATCCAAATTTAAAACATTAAAATAAATAGTTAATGAATAAAAAATAAAATTAATATAATTCTCTAGCCTGAATATTGCTAATTTTTTTACAATATAAAATAAAAATGTGTAATTTTTCATATTCCCACTAATTTTCTTTACTATCTTAAGTTAAATAATTCATAAGAAAAACAAAAAGTTTACATTGCTTGCAATTATGTTAATTGATACTATCTCTAAAACTTCTATAATTATAATTTATCCAAACGTACACCTATACATAAAAACATTAGAATACGTGCACGTTCTAGAAATGCAGTTATAATTACACAATACAAAAGCCTACCTACCAATTATGTAAAGTATGCCTAAATAGTATCATATTAATTTCAATTAAAACTTAGTACAAATAATAAAAACAATTGAATTAAATTAAAGCAAGATCTAAATGATAACAATATTTTTCAAAAATCTGATTTTTATGTAAATGTTTAAAAACGTGCATAATACCCATCATGAAAAATACATTTCCTAAAATAGGTATGAAATGTATTTCTATATAATAGTAGCTCAGTAGATTAAAGAACTATAAAAAGAACCTAACTAGAACCTTAAAATTAAATTAAATAATATTTCTTCTATACTTAATATGTACACAACAACATTTATATGAACTTATTTTACTTAAGATAATGTAATAAAGTAATTAAAATTTAAGTCTTAATAAATTTTAAAGCCCTTTCAGTATTATATTATAATATTATGTAATGAATAAATAAATAAATAGGTAATAGTAGTACTTAAAATTATAAAAAACATATTTTAACCAAAAAAATGTACCGAAGCTAATGAAAGAGGTATCACCCTGAAGGCCTGAACCAACAAAATACAAAACAATTTGTATTACCTACTAACAAATTTTTATATTTCTATTTTCAACAACTTAGAGTATAATCAGTACTTTTTTTTTTAATTAAACGATAAGAAATATTTTAAAAGTTGAATGGATAGATATAGAATGGAACAAAATAGAAATCAAATAATTTACTTTACCGGTTTGATTCCTGTTATCTCAGTAATATCTATTGCTAACATAATCATGAATAATATAATCCACATGGAACAATGCAAATAAAAGTGTATAATTTCAGCATGATATAATATGTTCAGATTCCATAAACATATCTCAGGAACTTCCTGCCAAAATCCAATAACTCCCTTTAACATAAATGTTTATATTTAATTACACAATATCGAGTTATCGTACAAAAAAAATGTTTATTGTTAATTAATAATTATTACATTTAAAATAGATGAAAGCAAGACAATTTTAGTAAATTTGAAATAACAATCAGGTAATCCACATAAGTTGCCGATCCGTTCAATCACAACTCCAACTATCGAAGGTAAATATAAATAACTAGATGCGAGTGTCCAGTTCACAATTATCCTAAAATAAATACCTAAAACAATAGGGTTTTTTAAAATATAGTTAAGCATAATATATATTCACGTGTAAATACACAATGTATCATAATAATGAATAGGTACAATTACGAATTAATATAAAATATATTATATTAAACGTACACCATTATCATAATATTTACGATAAGATAAACAATAAAAACAACAATTGTATATATTCAGTGGCGTAGCCAAGGAAGGGGCTGAGGGAGCTATAGAGCGCCATTGACTGTGTTGACCTTAGAATTTTATCAAGATTAATAAAAAAAATAAAAAGTGTAAATTAAAGACATATTGTATTTGTATACTTAGCCCCCCCCCCCCATACAAAATGCCTGGCTACGCCACTGTATACATTTATACGCAATATTGAAAAAAGTGGGTAAGTGGATGTCGCTCTGCTGTACAGTAGGTTACAAGTGGGTCACTATATAATGGATAGTATTAAATTTGAATTCAATGATATAATCACTGTATAAGAAAAACGATTCTGAGCGGAGACGGTTTGTCAGTCTAGGTATTAGACATATCTATTATAGGTATACTTATCTATGGTATTAAAAAAAATTGATCTATAATAGGTATCAACAATAAATTCCAAATTAATCATATCACAATATCCATTAGGTA
>NC_042495.1:57494850-57505696 GCF_005508785.2 Acyrthosiphon pisum
TAAGTTGTACGAACTACTGAGTGGTGCACTGAAATAATGTAACCCAAAATACAATGGATTGTGATGAAAAAAGTCTATGGTTTATAGCAAAAATGGTCCTTCGCAAAATAATACACGACGAAGCGCGATGGACTACTCAAATGAATACTGTCCTAGATTCATTGCCTGATTTTTGAATTATAAGACTCGTGCAAACGAAGAGTGGTTATCATTACGAACTACAACAGACAACAGTTGACTTTCTCTCAGGGCCAGTGACCCAACGAGTTATGTACGTAAGTCCACTGTCCGTGGAAATTAATACTCTGAACTCGCAAGGACCACGGGAATCGGTATAAGAAGAATTAGTACAACACACAATTTTCAAATGTCCCACATAATAATATGTGCCACAATATTCCTCTCACTACGTGTTGTACAATAATCAAAGCAAACGTAACCTGACTGGCCGACTATAATATACATCACACCGTCGTTAATCTGAGACAGCCGTGGAAACATTGTTGCAGGTGGTTGGTTTTTTTTTTACTGCCATTTGTGGCATCTTTTACACGATATTTTAACAAGCCGACGAGTCAACTGTGTTGAAGTCTGACTGTGATAATATTATAGTAGTGCGTGAGGTGACAGTGGTTTTGGAGAGTGCCGTTTCGTACAATTCATTTTTCGTCGAGTGTAGTGATGATCAAAACAAGACTAAGACCAAGACTTTCAAAATCTTGGTCTTGGTCTTGCAGACTCAGTCTTGGTCTTGGTCTTGGGTATACACCTTAATATCGGTCTTGGTCTTGGTCTTGCGCAAGACTCTTGCAAGGCTCTTGCTATTTTCACAAAATATATAAAAAAAAAACTTAATACTAGTTATAGCTGTATGTACGTTTTTTGCTATGATCTCTAAGATGAAACTTAGTCCAATATATTACATAGTACATTCATAAATCAAACATTAACATAAAACAAGTCAAACAATTTAATTTTTATTATACTCGTTTAAAACTTTGCATTTTAAATTATGCTTATATTATTCTACTTGTATAGTTGTATGAATCAATTTACCAGCATAATTATTTTTCTAAGTTCCTATTGCGTTTATAATAAATATCAATAGGTTATTACTAATTGCTAATTACTAGTTATTGACCAATATAATGTTTATAAAAATTAAATTGTTGTTTCTTAATATTTTTCTTTTTTTCTTTTTTTTTATTCCGCACAATTTACAAAAACCAGAAATTTTATTGTTTAAACATATTATTTCATAATAATCACTAAATTTACTTTTAAAACGTTGGTTATTATCTTCTAATTCATTCACACACTCGCTTTGGTCCACTACATCTTCAATGTCATTCATTTTAAAGGTACAATAACAACAACTATAACAAGGTGTATTATTAACAGACAACAAGTTTACGACACTAATGAAATGCTATAGGTACTGTATAAGACACTAGTTTAAGAACACAATGTCTAGTACAGAAAAATCACACAAGCTACGAACGAAAATAAAAACGTACTTCCTATTAAAATGATACCTACCGTAGTCTGTAATGACTTTCAGCAATTATTAGTATATTCGATTCAAAGTAAAGGTGTGTTATGGACATACATTATTCTATTAGCAAGACAACTTTCGACGTTTTTATCGATTTTGGGAAAAAAAAATAATTTTTCAGTAACTGTAAATTAGTATGAAACAACTATGTTATTTTGTGATGTTAATTCTCATTATATTTTTAATCTTTTTTTCAATAATTCGCCATTTCCTCGAAATGATAGGTAATGATAAAATTTCATAACAATACAAATAAATTCTCATTATGTTCGTTATAAAATATTAGTTAATGGAATCTAGATAGGTACACAAATGTGTTTTCGAGGGGAAAAAATAATTGCAAGACTGCAAGAGTCTTGCAGCTTCGGTATTGGTTTGGTCTTGTTCTTGCAAGCCTAATCTTGGTCTTGGTCTTACTAGACCAGTACCATATTGATCTTGGTCTTGGTCTTGGTCTTGCAGCAAGAGTCGAGTGTGCGATGAAACTCCGCGATAGCGGTATACCATATTGTCAATACCACGATGAACCGTATACACGTCACTGTCACACATAATATTATATTATCGGCCACGAATCTATATTATTATCATAAGCTGTTTGGTGTGTCCTATAAAATAGTATTATGTCATGTTTGTACTCCAACTTGACCTGCGATTAGTATACATATATACAGATGGATCCCGTTTCGCGTAATCCGATAGCTCACCGTATAACATGTGTTTCGTTAAATTTGATAGCGTTGTAAAATATTTAGTAATAGCTTATAATATTATCGGGAAAAAATAACTCTAATGTATGTACTTAAAGAAGCTAAATGATAATGGATGTAGTGAGTATATAAGATGAAAATATTGAAAGGCGATAAATTTCAGATATTATATTTGCCATATAAAACGACAAAAATACATATAAAAACTTATTTATAAAACTTAGTTAGATAATAATATTATAAATTAGGTCGACAAACGTGTATACTGTATAGATACGATTATTATATAATATGTATGTACTAATTGGTCAATTATTTCACTTTATGCCTCAGAATATCTAATAATATAAAACGTTAAACTAAATAAATGGTTGATTTTTTTTACCGATTTAATATTCATATTTAACTAGTAATTAACTAGTATTAATGTAGTACGTAAACTATACATATATTATTGTTTATCACAGATTTAAAAATGCACAGATTTCAAAAAATCGTATTAAAGCATCAAAGAAATATTTAAATATTTAAATAGCATGAGCAGAGTTTGATCAATAAGGATTTAACGATCAAAAATAAATAAATTCGTTTTTCTTTCTATAGTCTCTGCAACTATATTATCTAGTACCTATAGTAAACTGGTGTACCTACAGACGTATTATGCTTATAGGTATATAATATGAATGCAAAAAAAATTTTGTTGGTGTTAAATCGCATATTCTGAAAGGTCACAATATATGTGTTATACATAATATATTATTAGGTATATATTTTTTTTATTGTTCATTAATGATATCCTTTTATAGTTTTATCCGTTTTTCCGCGTCAATCTAGTTGTTTGCTAACTCATGCTTTCTTCAAACGAATACGCGTACTGACAATGATAATATAAATATATTCAATCATTCATATATCTGGCAACAATACGTTTTCAAATGGGAATAACCCTGTTAATTTCGTATCAACAAAGCAATCAGAACACAAGGTACAAACGAAGTCTATTCAGTGTTATTTTTTTAATGTTACCTCGCGTGCACACGTCATATACCAACGATACCGCATTAATTAATTACTATCGTAATTAAGTTAGAGATATAAACCATGATAATTTTGGTATCTCGAAGAACAAAATACTTTCGTTAGAACCGAAGTGGTACAGATAATATAATTCTCGTAAACGATTCATAGTTTGACATTAAATTGTCACTAAACGTAGCAATAAACGTACTAGGTACTATACGTACAATACGTACAACTTAAAATATAAATTTATTTAATGTACTTACGTCATTCTTACAGTTTTTTTGAAAAAATTATTGTAAGATAATGCAAATTTCAATAAATTTATTTTCTAACACATATTATTATATAAATATTATAGTATTTTTATCCTATAGAATAAATCGAATTATTTGAACATTTGTTTGGAAAAAACTATTTTTAATTTTCATACGCTCCTGACTTGTTTTACATTATTTTTTTTCTCAACGTAAAGTAACATGTATAGAATCTCAAGGAAGAGAAGTTACAAACTTGAAAATGACATTACCATTTCGGGTCAAAAAGGGTATGGCAACTGGCAAGTATATTCATCATGAACTTTCTTAGCTGTAAAAACTAATTTTTCATACAAACTCTAAACAATTTTTATGTATTTACAAAAGTTTATTTGCACCGAGCTTCTATTAGAGTAGCTTGTACGTTGTACTTTACGCAATGATTTGTTTAGAGAAACCTTTCTCGAGAGACTATTTTTACCCAGTCGATGTAATTAAATGCTTACGTTATACGATTTAAAAATAATTTTCTTACATTCAATTATTTAATTCATCCTTTGTTTTAATCTTTTATTAAATCGACATTTTCTTTTATTATTTTGTGTAGCATTTGTAGGTACCAATATTATTCAAATACTGTTAAAACGTGTGAAATGTTATAATCTGTATACGGTGTAACTTGACTTAACGGACACCTGTATATAATTTGGAGTTTGGACTACTAACTCAATGAACAAAATTTTAATGTCCTCGAAAAAAGATAAGTATTTCGGTCTGTGCAAGAATATTTCTCCCCGATATCTTGATAATGGATAATATTCTTAGTTCAAACTCAAATATAATTGCATGCATAATATGTAAACAAATAGGTTCTATGCTTGCAGTGTCACTAGTTACAACAACACAGCACGCGATTACACGTCAAGATATAGATATTCCTATATCAAAAGTTTCAATTGTGTATATGTATATAGTTATGTATGTGTTGTGATTAACCTTTATGCAATATGTATTAATATATATTTTACAGTCGGCTTTTGTTTTTATAAAAATACAATATTCTCATTAAACATTTACGTATATGAGTTTGGCTAAGAAAAATACTAAATCATGTCTACCAAGTTTCACTATATATTATATCTTAGGTAATAACATATAATACTATTATGTAAGTGAAACATTTAGAAAACTTTTATAGGTACTCAATAGCTGTTATCTCATGCGAACAATACTGAAATGTAACCTTATTTAAATATTAATTAAAATGGTCGTATAATAAAAAAACACAATCTTCGGCTGGCCAAATTTCCCTCCAAATAGAAAGGATAAAGTAATTATAAACAGACTCCGCACTGGCCATACCCGTCTTACAAATGGAAAAAAGAGAAAAACCACGGTGCATTTCTTGTGGAACTGAACTCTCAGTCAACCACTTAATCACCAAATACCTCCAATACACAGATGAACATAGAAACTTTAACATACCTAACGCCTTAGACGCAGCACTCGAACCAGACTTACACACCATCACACAAATTCTTAAACAAAACTAAACTACGGTATAAAAAATTTAAAAAAAAAAAATTGTAATTGTAATTTGTAACTAATGTTAATTAAGAACAATAAAAAAAGAAACAGTCGTAAATTAATATTGTAGGTATTATTTAAATACGTAAAACCATCACGTCACGTCACGTCACTGTCCATCAATTTCGTATCACGGCGATCTGTGTATGCAATATCACTACATGCGTGTGTATAAACATGAAATTGCAAATGTTGGTAGGTACCTTTATCAATTTATCATAAACGAAAATCGTAATACTTGCTATTTTTAAATAACTGTATAATCAACACCAATAATTCAGTTATTATCTATAACACAAATAGCGACTGAATTGGTTTTCGATAAACGTTTGTAACATTATTATAGGCATATATATATAACATAAGAATGAAATTCATAGTGTGTTCGTAAAATGTATTTCAACATTTAATATTTTGTACACAGAATTTGTAATAAAATCTCGTACATTAGCAAACTAAAACGACTTCATTTATTTTAGTTTATATTTTGTTGTGCAAAACAAAGAATATGATACGACTAAAAGATTGTCTACGTCATATTATATGACGTGTACAAAATACGTTTTAGCCACCACGATTTCTAACGAAATAATAATTAAAAATTATGATCGTTTGGCTGAAATACGATTAAATAAACAGATACCCACAACATTATTTTACAAACATACAAACTTGAAACACACAATATCGATTTAATATACTGCTGAAATTACGTTTGTTATAACGTTAATATTATATATAAGATTGAATATTGGATCATACCCCGTAAAGCGATCGTTTTTCGAATAACATACAACTATTTAAGAATTACACCATGTGTGCTAGAACATTATGTTTGTCGACGTTTCTGCACATATTATGCTTTAACGGCGCGTGCGACAAATTGCAAAATGGGTCTATATAATAATTAATGTAGTCAATATTATACCGAATTCCCGAATCGTCTATAATCATGGTGTGAGTGGATGAGCCGTTATTATATTTATCACTTTTATTTCTTTTGCTTTTGAATATTTACGTTTTTACTGTGATTCTTTTTATTTTTATGATTTACGCATCTTCTATAGGTATATCATGAACGAAAAAAAGTTCGTAACAAATCCGCACCAGGGCACAATATTCTCTGGGTATTATTGATATGCTCTCGGAATAATATTATCGATTTCGCACGGATCTCGTAACTCGAAAATATCGGATATATACTATCATGCTGGGTGTGTGTACTGTATATAATAGTATCGAGGCAATTTGTCCGTGGTCTTGTTTCGCATAGCGTGCATAATAATGTATCGTCGAAATTGCAAGCACGAATGGATCGCATACGTTTCACCATTATTGTTGTCTGTCCCATCCAATATTATCGTTACCTTTTTTTTCAGGGACCTCTCTCGCCCTTTTTATTTATTATTATTACTATTATTATTTTGTAAGCTCCTTTCACCGTTACTAATACAAATGTCTCCGTCGGCTCGGATAACCTGGTTCCGCGTACCCGAAGCGTACCTTAAAAAGACAAATAAATGTACATGCCGTAGGTATACGGTGTAAATAAAACACGTGACGCCGTCACGTATACGCTATAACACGCTGTAATAAAACAAACATGCGTGGATGTCGATTTTCCAAAATATAATGCACCCGGGAAATGCGACTTCTGGCAAAAACCGTGGACGGATTATTTAGTATATTATTAGTTCTGTGTGTTTCAAGATTTTTTTCAGCGGCTTCTCTCTCCGCACCTCGAGACATCCACCTAAACTTAATCCTAACATAGAAACATCGCTCGAGCTTATTGTATAAAAACTGTATAGATTATCTAATTCGAATGGGAAAAAAAAAATTGAAATAAAGTCCTACTTGTTTAATTCCATTTAACCGAATCGCAGAAGAGGTATTTAGTCGGTCGGCTATAAATCCGATCCAAAAGATTTCAAAGAATGTGCCAAGTCAAGGACGTTTATTGATGTCTTTTTTTTCCATATACAAGAAAGCGCGCCGAAAACACCGAATGACATTTCAAGCCAATCCCATTCAATTGATGCGGATTGAAATACTCGCGTACAAAGCGGATGTGATTCGATTATTTATTTTATACAGGAAGCGACGCCGAAAAAGTTTGCAACATATTTTTTTTTGAAAGACACTCGTTCACATTACACTAAGTGCGCCCACGTATTTTCATCGGATCAAAATAATAACGGACAAATTTATCATATCGTGCGATCGTTCTATCGTGAATTTATATTATACAAGGATTTTTATTCTGTGATGCATTACAGTAAAATATGTGTACTCGAGCTTAATTAGCTTATAAAAAATAGAATTTATAAAACAATATTCTGGTGAAAATGCAAGATTTTAAAATAAACTTTTTACACCGCTTTCTGTATTTCTTTGGATCCAACTCAGTCTTTGTATAGATAGTATATTATTATATTGTTTATATGAAAAATTAACTCCATGTGAATTAACTTTACCTGTTATGCGCCTTTAAATTAACCTCTATTTATTATTATATCGTATTAGATTATTATGTCTACTATTTAAACATTGTCGTGATGTCCTCCGAGAATAATAAATTCATTAGTCGGACCATTACACTGGGCTCGGAAACATTTGCCTTACAATTTTAAGTTTCTCATCAAACTGTTCTACGTGTATCACATAACAACCGAATGTCTTTGCCACCGCACACGTACGCGCGTGGTTCGTTATTGTCGCGATGTGTACAAAAGTTCTGTGAACTCGCTTTTGGTCCGAGAGGCGTTTGTATTATCGTCAATAGCAATATAAAGCAGTGTTGAAATATATGTATATTGTAAATGTATGTATATAATAAATTAAATTTTATCGTTAAATTTAAACAGTTTAAAATAATAATATAGCTTTAGGTAACGCTTGAATTAATAATTGTTCTTTTGTTTTACAAAAAAATATTTTTTTAGTTTAGACATTAACAAACACAGCATTTACTTTGCATATAGTATAATATCAAGGTATAATTAAACACAGAATGAATACATTCTTCAACTAAAAGTTTTTTGAATCAATAAAATTATCACAGAGTCATATAATAATACGTTGATTTGTTATAATCGTATTCGAGAGATTGAGTATTAAGTTTTGTAAATTAAGAATATCCCGTATAATTATGTTATATTATAAACATAAACTTGACACAAAAAGAACTTTACATTTTATCAAAACCTTAATGGTCTCATAAGAAATAATTAAGTAGGTAATTGCATAGAACAATAAAAATCTGTCACATATATATAGAACCTACCTATAGGACTATGGGTATAATGGTGTATATATATAAGAGTTAATGAACCCTTCATTAATGGATAACACAAATAACAAGGTAAATATATTTCAGGGTTTGAACCGCTATAAGATAAAATGTGATTCTGTATAATATGTACAATATACATATAAAATGTACTGAAGACTAAAATATAGTTCGTAAGATTTATCCAAAGTTATAATGGATACCAATAAAATGAAACAGGTAGGTAATGGAAAAAAAAACAAGCAACAACACTTTTCTATGTATATTGGTATATTTTTTAGTATTATAATTTATAACAAATAACAATGTTTAATCAAATGTTTTCCTTTATGACAATTAACTGAAAGTTTTCACCGCAAAAATTAGTTCTCAATTCTCATTATAATGATACGAATTTGTCGTGAAAAAGAGTATACAAATAAATTGGTAAATACTCGACTGCAGCCTCCACTAGATCTGTGTTGATTCACGTAATTTGGATTATGTTGTATTTTATTCAGCTTACCAATATTATATTATTATCTTTAATCCAAGGGTTGCGAATATCTGACTACTGTTAATTTATTATCTCAATATTTATTAAATAACAAATAAGTACTCATTTTCGTTTAAAATTAAATATTAATCGTATGATATTAATACAATAATTATTATATTATAGGTAGTACATATTATATTAAATTAGTTCAATTTTATGTAGTTACTCAAACTATAAAAATATTATGTAAGTTAAAATAATATAAATTGTATATAAATATTATATACGTCTATATGAAGTACTTGGCTGATTTCTTGAAAGTTATAAAACTATTTTATGGTTCAATGGCGTAAAAATTAAAATTATGTTGAAGAAACGTTTGGTTTTTAATGTCATTTTATTTTTATAATGCAGTTTTAAAGTATTTTTAATGCAATAAAGTTCGAGATCTTATTATAACGATAACGATGTATTCACAGTTGTGAAACAGATTATGAATCAATATTATCAACAATATTTATATTCGTCACTTATATAATAAACTTTAGTATTGAAATATAATTAATAGACGTAAATTAATATGACATACTATTTGCATTATTTTATTCTAAATATCAAACTGTACATGTCTACTTAATAATAAATTGCATGAAATATGATAGATATTATGTTCAAACTGACGATGAAAATAAAACCAAATTAAGTGTCACCAAATGGCAAATCCTATTCACCTGTCGATAATGTGTATGAAGTTTTACCGAACACACCATTAAGGACAAACTATTATAAATTTTGCCCCATAATTCAGCTCAAACCGCTAATTTTTATTATGAACCACATAATAATTAACATTATATTAGTTTGCTTTATATATTATACTAAATTTGTAAACTAATCAAAATATGTCTAATACAAACTTAAACCCAGCCGTTCAAGTTGAACGGTTGTATATTTTTGTCATTTTTTTAATACATTTCGAATCCAATGCAGTGCGCAACACATAACACATTTACATGTTTTTAGTTTTTGGTTTCATTAGGTTTTATATAGTACGATCTACTACACAATATATTATTGGCTAGGTTAGGTTACAATATTACAATAGATAATTAGTACTAACCGAAATGTGTACCTATAAGTCTAACAAATGGAAAAAAAGGTAAGCTATTATATTTAAAATAATATGAGTAGTATTAGTATTAGTATTATTTATAATTATAAGAGTCATATATTTTGATGTTTCTGCTAGAATAGGTGAGTAGTTTGTTATTTTTGTTCACAGACCATTTTTATTTTCACCACAGATTCACACCATGTTCAAGGAGAAATGCCCTGTGCAATACTCTTAATTTTACCGTAAGCACATTACAAGTAAATTATCTGCACAGTATTTGACCGTAAATTTGTTTCTTACACAAAAATATTTACGGTATACACATTATCACACGTTATGTTGACATGTCTACTAAACTTAAGTAAATTTAAATAAAAATGTTTATTGATGTATACAATTTTTACTTATTTTTATTATACATGTTTAACATTTAAAAATTATAATTTTATTCTAAAACAATATTTGCTCAATTGATAATTTGTAATTAGATGAAAAAGTTATTTCAGTGATTATGAAAAGGTTTAAAAAAATCAAAAGAGTACACAAGAATACAAGATAAATATTTTGTGCAGACAATATGTGTGATAATGTGCATAGGGTAATACTCTTGTGTAAAGGACAAATTGACAGTCGAAGACTGTGTAATCTTCTTGTAATGTGTATAATATGGTAAAGCTAAAATTTTTAAGGGGTACATTTTCAAAAGAACATGGTGTGATTACTATGAAGAAAATTAAATAGGGCTGTAACAAATACGATTAGGAAGCGTAATTTGAGTTCCGAAAACACACGACATAAACGAAATTAATTTTAGAACTGTTTAGTATTGATTT
>NC_042495.1:57505796-57506797 GCF_005508785.2 Acyrthosiphon pisum
AATTATTATTAGATCGTAAATACGTCTATACTTATTTAGGATACATAAGCATAATTTAAAGTGCTCAATAACTTAAATTACATTCGGTTGTCCGTCGACTGTGTACGACTGCTGCGAGTGTAGGGATTTCTAAGAGCAAAAACCTAGTTTATAAGATTATCATAAGTATACGTAATTACGATCATTTATTTGGAATTCACAAGCACAATTTCAAATGCTCAGCAACTTAAATTACATTCGGTTAGCCGTCGACTGTGTACGACTGCTGCGAGTGTAGGGATTTCTAAGAGCATAGTTTCTAATAGTCACAATCATAATAATTAAAACACGGGTTCTTATTACCACATACAACGAGGTTCTAGAAAGGAACGTCACACACATAATATTTTATAAGCCTTACGAATCAAAATGCATATATTGTCGCCGTGATATCGACCATCGAACACTACCCCGGAGGAACATAAACCAGATGCAGAGAATCACTCCAAAAACCGTCGCATAAGGTCAGTGATCGAATATATATATATACATCTATAATATAGACTATCCGAATAACATTAGGTAGGTATAATACAGTAGTAGGACGATTTCATGCACACTTCCTTCAAGTAAAATACATTACGTGTCGGTCTGTTACACCATGTTCAATATAATAATATACACGTCTCACCCAAAATCTCCACCATTCCTCCCAATAAAGCCATAATAGCTTTATTTCTCCTACTACAATATAGTACCTTATCTTTTAGAAAATTGGATAAAGATGGTAATTTAGACACGATATTTTTCGATTTTCTCAATAATTTTTTAACACCGCGGGGAAAACTATCAAAATACCTTATGCTAAGCTGTTTTTTTAACGCTTTGTTTATCAGTTTATCACTATAAAAACGAATACAATTTTAAAATAACCACTGAAAAAATGAAAAATATGTGAATTTATATTTATATTTATTTTTATTTATTTATACTTATTTATATTTATTCAATTTACTATTGAA
>NC_042495.1:57506897-57509371 GCF_005508785.2 Acyrthosiphon pisum
ACAGTTTTGTTTAATTAACCCCTCGTCGGTTAAAGTCCACCTGCACCACAATAGAAACGCCAACACTGCCGCATTACCCTTAGTTCTCCACGGCGGTTCCGGTGACGTAATCCAGCCATCCTCCTTTCCGACATCTACCACCGCCACTATCACCACTGCCACGTCCAACAACTCATCCTACTCCTCGCTCGGCCGTCATCCGTATAAGCACTCGCCGAGTCTCGCGTGATTTATTGAAACCGTATTTTCGAAATGTGCACGCGAAAATACTATAGGATGGCGGACGCGGGTAGGTCAGGGGGTAGTTTTCTAATTGTCGGTTATTTACAGCCCTCTCGAGATCACCTACAGACTGTGTGCGGGCTACGAGACCGCAAACCGGCAAGATAGACGTTAGGTCGTTACGTCACGTACGTTTATATCTACACATCATAACGATAAAAATAATTATAATGATATTGTATACATTTGTACGAATACTTTACAGGGCCATTTTATACGGTTCCGCGAGCAATTCACCACTGGGGTTGGTGAAAATCAGGAGATGTGGTGTGGAGGTGAAATAGTGTTCATATTGCTTATTTAAAAAAATAACTTGAATATTTTCCCTAGAGACTATTTTAAAAAAAGGTGGGTAAGTGGATGTCGCTCTGCTGTATAGTAGGTTACAAGTGGTTCACTGTATAATGGATGGTATTAAATTTGAATTCAATGATATAATATCATTGTATAAGAAAAACGATTCTGAGCGGAGATGATATGTCAGTCTAGGTATAAGACTTAATATTATATAGTCTATGGTATTAAAAAAAAATTGACTTATAATAGGTACCTATAATAAATTCTAAATTAATCATATCACAATATAATATATTTGGTACTTATAACGCGTTATATATCAACAACAAACCGTGATACTACCATAGATATATAATAGTATACTTTAGAAGTTTCAAGTATAAAGTATACCCACAAATAATATTATACAATCACAACAAAATAACTAAAATAGTTATTCTAGGGTTTTTAATATGTGATTTCGTCCAAATTTGAACTTTAAATGCCTATAAAAATAAACTGTGCTTATGTATTTCTTAGAATTTTTGGTAACAGAATTAAATATTTACGCGGAATCTTGTTTTAAATTTTTAATCCTTAGATATAAAAGTTGAACATTTTTATAAATTTTTAATTACAAAATAATTATTCAATTTTAAATTTGATAAATTTTGTCAAAATTTCAACTTCGAATGCTTATAAAAAAATGTGTGCCTATGTATTTTTAATATTTTTCAACTGCTATTGTAACAATGTATCAGGAGCCTTTTATTAATTTTATACACTTTTTGGACAATAGATAAAACTTTATTGGTATTTATAGAAAAAAAAAACTAAAAAAATTGAAAACTTACAATGTCCGTAAACAGCTCAAAACAAATCAAAATATTTTGAAAAATGTATCATGTATAGAAAATGGAAATATAAACAACCAGTGAAAATTTCATGTATCTACAGTTATTCGTTTTAAAGTTACACCAAAAACCAAAATTAATTTTCTCGAAAACAGATTTTGCGTAAAAATTCCCGTTTTTCCTTAATTTTTCTTTTGTTTTTCACGGCGCTTTTGAAAACTATTGGAAAAATTTTACTTTTGACCCCCTCCAAAGTACCAACTAGATTCACTTTCCTATCAGAAAAGTTACTGTTGAAAAAAATCCAAGCACTTTTACTGTCCTAAAAGGTGATGACAGACACAAAAAAAAATTAAGAATAAAAGTAAAAAAATAAAAAAAACACACATCATTGTAAAATCAATACATTCATCGTTCCACTCAGAATCTAAAATAACTAGAGAAAATCTACAATATAGTAGGTGTGTCGTGTGTCATTGAATTGGTCACTGTAATGGATATGTAAAATTTAGTTTCAATGACAAATCATTATTGTATACAATGAAAATAATTCTGAGAAGAGACGGCCTCTACCATCAGTCGATATGTTCACAACAAATAATTAACGATTTTGTAGATTTTTGTCAAAATGTTAAAATCAAATCATCGTAAAAAACAGTGTGTACATAAAATATTTAAGCAAGGTATAAAACTTTATACTCTGATAATTTTAAACTATATTTCATAAATTGAAATAAGTAACATGAGTTATTCAATGATTTAGAATAGTATACATGCGAGTATATATTAATATATAAAGCCTAAATACAAGCTATACATGCCTACAGTTACATTGAAATATTATAATTTCATTATAATACAGCACCTTATAATAAATAAATAATTACCTCACTTCCAAAAAAAAATGTTTTCTAAACAACTTTCATCTAATTAAATACTAGCTGACCCCATGCACTTCGTTATCTGTTAAAAATTCTAACTTTATAACGTGTAAACTTTGTTAAATTCGTTATTTTAATACTAAGTTTAATGGTGGTTAAAACTTAAAAATGTTCGTCGATC
>NC_042495.1:57509471-57534239 GCF_005508785.2 Acyrthosiphon pisum
ATCTTGAATCGCAAAATACTTGTGCAAGCACCACTTTAAAATGCGAATTTAGGAAAATGCTTTTTAAGAGCATACTTCATGGTGGTACGAAGGTACCGTGAAAATGGCAAGCCTCAAGTTGCGCTCAGTTATCATTGAGTCGGTCAGGACTATTATATTATATTTATAATATTATAGTCATCCCATCCAGCGTTGCCCGTGAGATGCCCTTGTAGCAGTACCTATAGCAGTATATAATTGTCAGGTTGTATTATTACTATATTTTTCAGACCTCGCGAGGTGCTTACGTAAGTATATAATTTCTAACTCTAAAGTTACAAAGTTATACCAAGTTATTTTTCGTTATTATTATTATTTATTTATTTATTTATATTTACCGTTGATTTATCACACCCTCCATTAAATATTTTTAACACATTAATTTTGATGGTATTGACGAAATATAAAATATACAAGCCTAAAATCATATTCAATACAATATTAATTTTTGGAACCAATAATAACCATATAATAAACAAAAATATATTATTATTAATATTATTTCCATTATATTTCTATAAAAAATCTAAAATTTGTAATCAAAAAATCAAGGGCCGCCTATCGAGATAAAATATAGCCTATTCCTAGATCCTTGGGACGGTGTGGCTTTCTGATGGTACAACAGTTTTTAAAATCGGTCAAGTAGTTCCAGAGATTATCCCGAACAAGCAAAAAATATTTCTTCTTTTTATATTAGTATAGATTATTTATTAGATATGTTATTCCGAAGAAAAAATACGAATAAATTCAATTCCTTCTTTAAAACTATTTATGTATATTGTACATAGTCAAAAAAATCATCCACATGAACGCATATGTAACCTATAATATAATATAATATACGTTTAAGGAAGTTTTACAGCGAAAACGAAAGCACCTATCAACAAAAATTTGTCCCTTAAAATGTATTACAGTATTTTGTTGAAACTGTCTACTTTTACAAATCTTTTCATTTCATAACTTCCTGTCCCGTCAAGTGTTTCGCATGAATCATCGAGTAGATAGGTATATAAAATTATATATTATAAGGTATATATAATATAAGAATATTGTATGCAATAAACATTTTCACGGCAGTACACGATCTGTCACGTTTGTTATACACTCGCATACATTATAATTAGGTATATATTAATATATTATTAATTAATATACCTTATATACTAATAAACAAAGCCTGGTGGAATTTACCGAAGTGAACCCGAGTAACGCTGATCATGTTGTTCCACACTTCTGAGCATGTGCGTAGACCACACCAAATTGTGCATACTTAAAAACAAAAACCGCATAAATACGTATATTATCATATTATTATATTATAATTCATGAATATTTTCTAACTTACAAGTTACAAGAGAATTCAACGAATTATAAACTAAACTTGTATTAAGTATTTCTTTAAACTTGTCTAGTTTTTAATTTTAAACTTTGTGTTATAATATTGACTTATTGTAATAGGTAATACGTCACTGTAATGCAATTTTCCGTCACCGCATCACCCATTTTCACCCGCTATATATGCTCCATCTATTACTATAACCTATACACCTATCTAAACATCTAATATATTCTGTAGCGGAGGCCCCACTTAAATGTGTTTGGAAAATTAGCTGGACTCCCATACATGAAAAATTCCTAAATACGCCACTGGCACTATATAAGATACAAAATCTAATCAAGGAAGGATCAGGTAGGGCACTATAGCTACAGGTATGCTACGCCGCCATTTTGCGACTAATAATGTTATGTGAATTTGAATTTTTCCCCCTTTATTTTATCATTGATAAATGAGTCGCAAAATGGTGGCATATAGCATACCCATTATATGTAGAGCCTTAGATCGGGTAGGTGTTGATCAAATTACTAGAAATCCTAACATCTTTTTCATTCTCCAGATCCACCCATGGGAATACAAGGTGCTGTAGGGCAGAATTCTTTACAATTTCCCACAATATAATATTTTCATTGCATGCGCACTTACATAATATTTTATATTATAATATGTAAATACATAACATAAATATTTCAAAAAATATGTTATATCCTAATTGATAAGAGATAACAATTAACAATACTACAGGTTCGTAACACACATTACAACTACACAAATGTGATTCACAACTTACGAGAGCTAGATGGTAATAAATCATTATCGGACGGCAGAGCAGTGTTAAAAGCGGCCAGGAAACGGCCAAAACGCAAGACGGACACGATCGAAACGTAAACGCCGGCGATCACGGCAATCATTGCTATCGATTTATAACAGCTGTTACCGCGTCTTCGGAAAACTGTCGTATCACTCGTATCCATCGTCGTCAAACCGTTTAACCGTGTTCGGGCTGAACCGGTGAAAAATCTAAAATGAGATATTTGTAAGTAATATTATATTATATTACGTAGTATATAATATTATATAACGTAGATTAAGTAAAGTACTAAAGTATTGTATTATTAACTAATGTGTCGAATATTAATTATTAATAGAAATGTAGGATATATTATAGTATAATTTGTATATAGGTACCTATACTGACTGCGCTCGCCGGCTGTGTTCCTGTCGTTACAACGGTTTTTCGAAATCGGCGTACGTAAGTAACGATAATCGCCAATTAATAATTAAACAGGTTTGCAACAATAATTACGGTTTTACTAATTAAATGTTGACTACTTGACTGTAAAATACAATTCATTGTATTATATCATTAACAATGATTACCTATCAATATATCATACAATTTTTGGATTGGCGAGTAACCACAGAATACCATAATATTATAAACCGTTTGCATAGGCTATAATAACGTCTACAAACCGACAAACAAAATAGTGATAGAGTTCAGCGATTGTAATATTAAGAATTAAGATTAGAGATACTATAATAGCAGCTATCGTTCTGTGGTGGTGATATAGAACTGGTTCTTAATTTTTATCCCACCTACCTATCTATATACCTATAGGGTACAGATCATAGGTCATAGATAGTTGAGTACACAATTCAACATAATATAATTATAATTATACCATCTCAAATAGTGGTCGAGTAGTAGGTATAGCCGTATAGGGTCAGAGGTCTATGGCAGGTTGGGTGTCCAACCCGCGCCCTCAAGTCACAGCGGTCGATATTAATCACGATCTAAGATAGTACTGTCTTAAGAGGATGTCGGACGTTCGTTTTCTCTCTCTGGCCCTCGCGCAACATAGACAAAACGCATTTAAGCAAAATCATTTTTTGGGCGTAGCGCGCATGTAAGCACTGTAAGTACTGCTTACACTTGAAAAAAGGGAAAAATAAGTTAATATTAATGTTATTATAATAACAAATTACAATTCAAATTAAATCTTTGACTATTTTTTTTAGATTCTGAGCGGAGTGAGGGAGCTATTGTTTTTACAATGGTGTTTATTTTTTTTTATTTTTCTTTTTATATACTGTATACAAAATTTCTTCCAGAAGGAGTGTTTCGATTTCAACATATAGTACCTTATCTTTTAGCAAATTGGATCTAGATGGTACTTTAGAGAGGTCATTTTTCGATTTTCTCAATAGTTATTTAATGCCACTGGAAAAACCACCGAAAAATTACGAAAAAACGCTAAAAATGGGATTTTAATTTCTAACGCTTTGTTTATCATCATAGAAACGAATAAAAATTGTAATATTTTAATATTAGTTCAACTTGATTACCTACATGATAAAATAAATAATAACAATATAAAATATCCAGACTGAAAAACCGTCTCCGCTCAGAATCGTTTTTCTTATACAATGATATTATATCATTGAATTCAAATTTAATACAACCATTATACAATGACCCACTTGTAATCTACTGTACAGCAGAACGACATCCACTTACCTGCTTTTTTTAAGTTTCTATAATAATAAAAATAATAAATAATAATATGTTTAGAATATAAGATAACAATTTTAACGAACATAGCCATATTTTGGTCATCGTCAACGGCCGTTACGTATGATGGTGGAAAAACTGAAAATCCATTTTTATTTTATTAACATTGGTATTAACGCGCTGTGCCGTAGTGTAACATGTTCTGAAACTGCTTACGTGAGCTAATAGACACGGCTTACGTACAATGTCGTAGAGGGGGCTCGTATTTATATACAATTTGTAAGCACTTATGATTTTGCATACACCACAGTACCAACCGGTTTATTATTATTTGTATTACCGATAAGGCGATAATCGGCGGCTGTGTACATTTGTAGTTGACTGTAAAATTTTAAATTACCAATAAATTTCCAATACATTAGTTTTTCTGCTTACACTTTCTTAAAACCCACGCTACGCCACTGATTATTTCTATGCGTTTAAGTAATCTTAGAGTAAAGTCACCTATTACAAAAAAGATAGAGAATAATATTTTTGAGGGAATGACATATCGATTTTATATTTTAATATTACCTATTTGACTTTGTATTCGACTTTCAAAATTAATAAAAAAAATGATGTTTAAATTGTTTTGAGACAATATTTAGACAAATTGATATGTCATTCCCTCAAAAGTATTATTCTCTATCTTTTTTGTCATGGGTGACTTTACTCTAAGATTACTAAATCATAGACATGATATAGATGGACTGCGCGTTCCTCCCCCCTCGCCATCAATAAATTCAGCCATAATTTCATTTATTCTGTGATAATAACAAGACCTGAGAAGGTAAAATAGCATGGATAAAACATTTTTACTATTTTTATTCCAAGGCAACTCTCGTGGTAACTCAAGGTTTATAGATAATAGAGGTTGCCTCCATCGAGGTATATAAACTATAGTTTATATACCTCGATGGTTGCCTCACAAAGTTTATAGATAATATAATCTATTATCTATAGCCGTGGCGATAGCCAACCTGTATATCTTAAACCGTGATTATAATCATTGTTGTGGGTCGCCACAATATCTATTATAATATTACCTGTATTTATGTTGATTGTTGAGTGTTGACTGTTGTCTGTATTAAAATTTGATATTCTCGTTAACGATGTTTGGACCACTACGATTACGATAATATTATTATATTATTATTTTTACAACGAGGGATACTCAATAGGTACCTGTTAACGTTTTAATTAACCAGACGTCCGGACGCTGGTTCGCTGATTGTTAGCAAACAAGCGAACGTTCTCAACATGAACACCCCAATCAACTTTAACAACAACTCCGATGATGATGACGAGTAAATTTTTACCTATTTAATATTCATGGGTCTATTTTTCTGTTGTAAGAGTGCGTTTTATGGGTAACTAAACAAATTTTGTCTACTGTGCATTGCTAGTCATCCAAGTTATCGGCTCTGTGTATTTTTTTACTTAGAAGGTAGAATTACTCTTCTTCTGAATGCCTATGTAGTAGCACCTGGCGTGAGCGGTCTAAAGACTGCTTTTGTAGTTTGATGTTCAATTGTAATTATTATATTTTTAGTTTTAGTTTGGGGAAATTGAAATACATAGAAATAAATGAATACCTAAATTATACCTCTCATTAATCATGATTAGCCAGTTGCGTAATTGCGGCGGGGGAGCAAGCAGGGGCACTTCTCCCCCCCCAGAGATGTTTGTGGGGACAAAAGTATCATTTTGCCTCTCCAAATAATCCACTTTTAAAAAGTATTCTTAACTAGACTGTTAACATAATATTATAATATTAAAATATATTTTTCGTCAAATTACTTTATAAAAGTTTATATTTATTTTAGGTTTCTCTTGTTGAATAATATTATAGTGACGTATTGTCAGTGTTACGGTTATCGCAATAATTGCATTCATGACTATTATTATCCGTGATTTGTGAACATCGAAATATCTTGAAATCGCGATTATGACTATAGGAATGGCCAAATTGGAGATTCATTTTTTTGCCCCCCCCTAGATTTTTATCCAGTTTCGCCACTGAGATTAGCTTTGAATACTTAATAACTTAAATTGATTCTTGTCAACATTTAAAGTTTCATTGTTAGATACCTGTTATTTTATTTATTTTGTATGGCCACTTAACACCATATTATCAGTTTTTACAATTAACATTAATTTTGAAATTTAAACTAGATTCTGTAAATAATTGTACACTGTATAAAAGAATGATTAAGATTTCATATTATCGATTTATTTCTGGTTCTTTTTTAAGTGAGCCAGAATGGCCAAACTCTAAACATAACAACAAAAATTAATAAGTAATTGTATTGAATATCATTCAAATCTTTATTCTAGTCCTAACAGGCAAGTTGATTCAAATGCAATTGTTCAACGGCGTGTTCAAGATAGAAGGCATGTTATTATCCGTAAGTATAAAATAAATTTGTTCTGATATTTTTTAACATAAAATTACTGTTAACAGCATTTATACTTCTTGAAAATATAAATTAATCCATATTTCTAATGACATTTAGCACCAGAACTTCAATTAGAAACACACTATGACCGAAGTTTAACAGCAGCACATAAGGTGATTTAACTTTCATTGTCCATCAGTAAAAACTAAGCATTTTTTAAAAACAAATTATCTTATACAAAGCTTGATTTTATTGAATTCTAATTATACTAATAATACTTATATTATTAGCACAAAATTCTATCAAACAGTGCTCAAGAAGATATGATACACGCATGTGTTTTTTCCATCTTACAAGTACATACATAGCAAATGTTACGCTCAGTAGAACACTTGTAGTTAAAATTGTAAATTGTTTGTACATCTGAAAATACTCATAACTCGCTTTAAAATTAAAATATAATAAAAAGCCCACGGGGTTGCCAAAATAATAATCTTACCTTTAGATTTTATGTGAGGTCAATTCACTCTAATTTTTAAACTAACGGAGCTACACAGTACACGTGTTCTGCTGAGCGTACAACTTGCTATATTACGCACTTATAAGACGGAGGCAACACATGCCGCATCACATCCTCTTAATAAATTCAACAAATACAAATGTTAAATTGAATTCTGCTAATCATCATCTTAAAACAGCACGAGTATATATTTACACTATAGACCTTATACTAGTAGACGAAGCATATTAGGACGGTGGGGTTGGATAGTGCGGTCCTTAGCAATTTGTGTTACAGACTTACAGTGATATTTATATATATTATATACAGTTATACACATTTTATTGTATCATCTATTAAGTATTCATGCGCCATATATTTTGATAACACCCGAATAGCGTAAGTCACATCTGACCGCTAGAACTACATTCATACTCCGTGTACTAGTATAAGATCTATGATTCACACAGACCATATAATTTTGGAAATTGTGTAAAACATTTATTTTTCCTGATGAAATTGTACCTATATGGTCTGTGTCCAATATCAAATATAAATTCTAAAATACTTCATTTTATACCATTTTTTTCAGAGATTTTATATGCAGTCCAAACTCCTGATAAACTATTGATTTATTATTTTTACTCTCTATTTAATATTCTTTCTTATTATTAACACATTCACTATGTACTGTGTAAAACATAAATTTAGCATTCAACATCATTCACAAGTGATGAATGAATCTAATTATTATTATTTTTTGGATTCATGTACCTTGTTATTCAATGTAATATAACTTGGGTCATGTTACAATTGATGTACAATTGATGTTTCTTGTTAGTGTCTCCTATAAGTTTAATTTCCAATGTGTATTTAAGTCGTAAATACATACATTTTTCAGTCTTCAAGATTTTTTTTTAAAACCTAATTTTTCCAGTATAGGAACAAGTATATACTAACCTCCAATATTATATATTAAACGTGTTAATGTAAAAAACTTACCTACGGTGGAAATATATTTTAATTTAATGAGTAGCCATACATTTAAGTATTCTAATAAATAATTGTTTTAATCTGATACATCTGTAAGATTAAATCAATTGTTCACATATTAATGTAATTATACATATTGTATAATATTTTATAAAAATGTTCAGTTGAATATTTTTATAACTTATTGCGATTCTTTTAGTATTTGGGAGATGGGCTTCATGAAGCTACTGGACGCACAGTTTATGAAGAAGGCGTTGTTCATTCATTACCAATTATTTTTTTAAAGCTAAATTTGATGCCTGGACAAATTTTGCCTATTATAGCTCGTTCTTCAGATGTTAAACTAATATTGAAATATGCCATATTCCGTAATCGTTCATTTGGAGTTTGCTACAAACTGTAAAATATATATAATTAGTTATTCATTTATAAATAATAATACAAAATCTTTATTTTTATAAGTAATGAAAACAAGCGTACATTTGGAACAATTGCCGAGGTTTATGAACATTCTGTAGAAATAGAAACTTCTCAGTCATTTCAAATTAAAGCTATGGGCCATCAGCGGTTTGAAATTGTACAAGTCAATAAATTTCCTGAAAGGTAACTGATAATTTTAAATTATTTAAAAAAAACTTGATCGATTTTGTATATATTATGTATGTGTTTACAGACCACAAGGTATTATAAAATATAATGTAGAGATATAATAATATATTTTAATGGAGATATTTAAATAGTAGGTATAACAGATAAGAAAGTAAATAGTATTATTTACTCAGTTTAGTAAATACTAAAATTATGTTACCAGTAATGGCAATCATTACAGTTAACCTAAGATTATTATTCTTTATTAATTTAATAATTAAATTAAAATAATTTTGGGCCCATTGCCAAACAGTTTTAGGAGCCCATAAACATAATCAAAATATTGGGGAGCCACAAATAAATATATTTCAGAGATAAATTTTTTTTTTACTGTATAGGTATATTATATTTCATTATTTTCATAGTTTAAATACTTTTTTATAAAATGTAAATGTTTAAACAATGAACATAATATACAGAATAAATTATAAATATTATAGTATGAATGCGTTCATTATTCTAGGTAATATTCAAAAGTTAAGATCAAAAATTATATTATTTTGTTTTCATTTTTATTAATATTATGTACAGTAAAATTGTGTATAATTAATTAATATTGCAACAGACTCCCTACTCTTATTCTTATAAATGATTGCTTATAGAGATTAGGTATCAACTTTAAATGTTAATTTAAAAGTAAATATTATTATGAAGAAGTTAAAATAAATTATTATTATAAAAAACAGTTTTATAGCCAAATCTACAATACCTAGTAATAATGATTCAATCATAATTCACTGTAAATTTGTAATCAACAATATTCACCATACTCACTACTCGAGTATTCCTATAAATTCCATTTCCTTACCAATTATCTTCCTGTTAAAATAGATAATATTGTCGATGTTACGATAGCATAATAATAACATAATTATCAATTATCAATATATTATAGTGATATTTGGCAATATTAGCCTATAGGAAACTTAAATATATTTTATTCAAATATTTGGAGATAATTTATTTGGCGGTCGCACTCTCTCGTGGAACGGAGTATAGTTTAGTACATGATCCAGTCCAAAATGTTTTAGTTGCGAATCATTTAATTAATATACTGAAATTAATATAAATTAGAAAATAGACAATTGAGACTGTAATTTAATATTAATTGCTAATTTTCAATTAATTAATGATTTACAGATTATATAATTTATTATTAGTTTGGTCTAAAAAAAGAAAAATAGGGGACAGAGACTAAAAACGACTTGAACATAACTTCACTATAAAAAATCAATTGACTAATGCAAAATAGTTTAATTTTTACTCAGATTATTTATGTGATTTTAATTTATGTTTTTTTTTCTAGTCATGAACAATCACTTGCTTTGGCTAAAATCAAAATCATACCAGATATTACATTAACTCATCCGTATAATACATTGTGCTTACATCCAAAGAAACGTAATACAAGTCATGGTGAAATGTAATAAGTATATACAATATTTAATAAAATAGAAATAATTTAAAATTAATATATTAATATTTAGTATGCATATTATGTTTATGTTAGGTGCCGTAAAAGAGACATGTGGCAAACTCAGTGGCCAGATTGGGTTTATAAACAATTTGATGTTTATGAATTGGCATCTCGTCTTTCCAAAAAAGTTAAAATGTTGTGTAAGGCTAAATGTTTGAATAATTTTTTAATATGTTATGACAATATATTATAATTATAATATATAGTAGTGTTGTAACACTTATATTAAATTTTAAAATAATTATTTAATTATATTTAAAAAGCACACAATATGACTGAATCAAATTTCATGTAAATTACATTGAGGCTTGTTATGTACCATAAAAATATCTTTGATCAAATTTACAACTGACATTCAATCATTTTTGTGTATTATTATATTTTAAAGATAAAGATGTAAAAATCTTAGATGACCCGTGTTTGTTGTCATTCCAAGTGACAAGACTTGGTATATTCAGTCAAGAACAAGTAAGTGAGTTGCTTGGTATTGAATCAACAAACCTACGACTTCAATACGAACTACAATATTGGAATAAAATTGTAAGAAATGTTGGGAATTAAAGTAACAACAATGGCTTATCACTTTTTTTATTATAGCAATCAATGCAAAAATTCTTGTGTGCTCGATCTGGCTGTAGTGCTCCTGTGTGCAATATGAGTAGTGTGTTTCCAATGTCTCCTGAAGGACCACAGGGTACTTATTGTAACTCTTGGGGGAAAATCCATGAAATGATAACTGTAACTGAACTGGACGATGATTTAGACGTGATATCAGTCGGGAGTCCGTCAACTGAATGCTGCTGGTTCCCCGGGTATATTAAAACATTTTTTTTTTTTTTATTAGTCATTACTGTAGTAATTAATTTCTCTGCAGATATAAATGGACAATAATTTTGTGCCCGAATTGTCAAAGCCATTTGGGCTGGAGTTATTTGGCTGATGAAAATTTGACGCTAACGCCAAGACTATTCTATGGATTATCTGTACGCGCCATAACATCCATTAAAGACTACTTAGTGCCAGACAGAGAAAGACTTGAGGAAATCAATGATGGAGAAATGTTAGTAACATTTTAAGAAATATTTTAAATTTTCTTTATTCTCATTAAAATTATTTCATACAAGTACAAAGTATGTAAATGAGCCATAAATATATATCATGTTTGCTGCTATACATACAATTAAAAATATAATTCAAGAACGTTTAGTTTGTAAAAGTAAAATGTAGTTAAAGTTTTTACTTATTTATTGAATCTTATGAAGTTATGAAGTTTTAAATTATTATTTTATTATTTATTTCATTATTATCATTTTTATATACTCAATGATATTAATAAAAAAAAAATACTTTTGAAAACTAATAAAATTAAGATTTTTATTATAACTAATATTATTTATCCATTAAACATTTTTATTGCCTTAATATATTTTTTAATTACTTTTGTATGACAGTATTTCCTATAAAAATTATTAAAATATACCTATTGATAATACAGAATCCATTCTACTGTCTACTTATGTCCAAACAAAAGTGCATTCCAAAACCAAACATTAACAAAATTTAAGCATTCCAAAATATTGGTCTAAGGAAGTTAACAAATGCTCCTCCCTACGTCTCAAATTTTTTTTTACGTTCAAACCTAAAACTAAAAACAATAAGTGATAAATCTAAATATTTCTATAAAAGATTCCACAACCGCCTAAATACTCCTTTGAGAAACCCTTTATCAAAAATTTGACCTCCGCTAGAATACTTGGTAATCCCCCAACACGCCTAAAGCACAAATGGTGTCGTGATTTATTATAAAAAAATATTATATAAAACAAAAATGGTTAAGTAAATAATAATTAAGTAACTATAGGAAGTGTCTTCAATGGGTGGCTCCTTTCATCAAAATAATTGTCACCTGTCGGCTGTCATATTTGTTACTCCTAGCCTATATACTTATTGTATCTAATGATACAGACTGTATATTGGTTGCAAAAAAAAATTTAAAAAAAACATACTGTGTTACTAAACTTAGTAGAATTACTTTAATAGCAATAATATCAAAAAATATACAAACAGGTTCATTTTCCTCCATAAATAAGATACTATTTTCTTTCAAAAATTATTTTGGACAAATTAATAACTATGTAAATTTTCTTCAAAATATTAAAATATTTAGCCAATATTTTGCCGGCACCAATATTTTAGTATTGTGTAGGAACTGATTATGGTGAGGTAACAGTCAATAACATTGTAACATCATAAATTTGATTAAGCCTAATTAAAATACGTGCATACGTTTTTCATATTGTGCAGTATACCAGTCATCATTCGACACTCATCACTGATTATCATTATTAGATCTAGATCAGTGGTGCTCAACCTTTTTTGGCTCACGGCATACGTTTATACATCACAAGTTTTCACGGCACACTCACGCACTTATAACCATAACAACTTTAAAAACTTCGCTGAAAACACTGTTTTCAATATTTAATAACATTTCTCGCGGCACACCGGTCGAGAACCACTGATCTAGATGATTCTTATAATGACATTATGAAATACCTATTACCAAGAGACCTGTGTGAAACAAACTCGCAAATGTTCGATACCTGTTATATTTCACTTTATTTTTAGTAGTGAACTGTACGTCGACTATAAAGTGACTATATCCTGTGTCTTATAGTTATTATATAGATATTATATATTAAAAATGACTATAAACAAGCTATCCCATATCTGTTTGAAAATATGTAGCTATGTCATGTGTTATTTACACATACTAAAATATTATTTATTTATTTATTATTTAAAATAATGTATCTACCTACATGGCCACATTATATTTTGATTCCGACAGCTCATCTGTGATTATCTTAAGGATTAAAGAATATTTTTAGTTACTTGATGGTATTAGGTATGAATCCCCCCCCCCCCAAAAAAAAAAAAAAGAAAAAGAAAAAAATCACTCAAAGCCCCCTCAAAAAATAATAGTATACCATTCTTAAAAGTATGTAACTATAAGTTATAATTTTAAAAAAAAATGTGTTGGGGCTTGAGCCCCCCTAAAATGTTTTCCTATTTGCGCCACTGTATGAATCAAATCATAATTTATGAGATTATTAAAATAAATGATGTACTATATTACTATAAATTAACTTTGGTTTAATTCAATAAAAATACAATGATTGTACAAAAATAATACCTAAAAACTGTACAAAATATTTTCATTAATAATAATAATAACCGTATTGTTGATGGATCGGGGCAATTCTAAATTGTCTGGCTATATTAATAACCGAATCAAAAACTAGTGTTTTAGCATTTGAATTAAATGCATAATCTATATGACCGAATTTATTATGAGGAATCATTATTGTTTGGTAGACGTTTGGCAGAACCGAGATCAGCTTGTGTATAGTCTAAAAACAGAACAACAAAACAATAAGTTTTAATTGGTAGTTTAATTTACACTTAAACCATTGATTAAATGTACTTGAAGCAAGGATTTCAATAACCGAATTAAATTTGTTATTCTAACAAGTATTTAGGTAGGTACTTGTGCTCTAATGTAATATTATTGTAGTTTATTATGAGATTAGGATTATTATTTACTATCTATGAAAGTCATTATAGCGTTGAGTTTTTCAATTTATGATTCGATATGCAACAATGGGTAGGGGGAAAAATTTAAAATAGCCCACGGAAAAAAAGCCCAGAAATATAAATATAAATGTGAACACATGTATACTGTACTCCTAATTAGTAATTACCATATACCTATGGGCTATAACCAAATATAATAATATATTATAATGAAAATAATAATTAATTGTTAATTGTATAAAATATAGATTGTAAATCTAACAAAAATATAAATATGAACACAATACTGGGTGATTCTTTTATCATAGAACACTCATTATTTCAAAAAGTATAAATTTTTTTGAAAATATTTTTTTATATAGTTTCTAGTCGCTTATAACATTTTTCTTAAAAAATTATATTTTTAAATATTTTTTATCCTTATAATTTTTTAAGTTTTTTACTTTTTTGAATAACAACATTGGGTTTTAATTTTATTTTCCAAAGCAGAATATTTTTCTTAATATTTTGATACATGAAAATCAAATTTGGGGCGAGTAGTTTAGGAGTTATAAATATTCAAAGTTTAGATGAGCGGAGAAGTGGACAAACATTTTGCGGGGTAATCTCGTACCACTCCACTCCACACACACACAAATATAATTTTTTAAGAAAAACGTTGTTTTATAAGCGACTTGAAACTATGTAAAAAAATATTTTCAAAAAAATTTATACTTTTTGAAATAATGAGTGTTCTATGATAAAAGAATCACCCAGTATGATATATTGTGTTATAAGTTATAAGTAAAAAAACATAAGTCTTAGGTATATACATACTACTATAACAGATAATAATCATAAATAATAAAAACTACCTAGTAAAATATAATTGTTAATTCTATAAGAGGCCAATATAGGTAATTTTATAAAAGAAAATCTTAAAATTTAAAATATAAATAATTATATATCTGAATATGACTTATACTCATACATATATAACTATTGAAAAATTTAGGTATGTATAAACCTAAGGCTTATGTTTTTTGACTCATAACTTTTAACACAATAAATCATGACGTATACAAAATATTGTGTTCATATTTATATTTTTATTTGATTTACAATCTATACTTTATACAATTAACAATTAATTATTATTTTCATTATAATATATTATAATATATAATATATTATTATATTTTGTTATAGGTATATGGTAATTACTAATTAGATCATTAGGAGTAGAGTATACATATGTTCACATTCACATTTGTATTTCTGGGCTTTTTTTCCGCGATTCACAATAATGAGGTAAGTACCCATTGAATGAGACATCACATCGGTGATAATACAAATATGCATCATATTTTAATTTCGACTGTTATTGAGTTATTTAAGTTATTCCTGACCAAACTAACGACTGCCGTGTATTTGAAATTTTGAACATTGTTTATACATTTTATTATTGTCCTGTATTGTTTTGTTTACGCTTTAGATATTATTGATTTTAGATTTTATTTAGGTATGTACCTACCAGGGCGCAAAAACTTATAAAGAAGCTTATTTTTTTTTAATAACTTACGGCTAAGTCATTCAATTTCAATCCAAGAGCATTTAAGCTAGTCACCACAAAATGATAGTATTTAAAAATTATAAATGTTAATAAAGATTAATGGATACTTACACCACTGTCTACGACCCTGTCGTTCTTGCTGTAGTACAATACAACGGGTGACGTGACTTTCCGTAGATCGTATTCTGGTGGTTTGGGTCGACCATATTTTTGCAAATTCTTATTATGTCCCAAATCGTAATGTTGAAATTTATCTGTGAAATCACAATGATCTAAAGTTAATACCACGACTATTATACCGTATGTATAAGTAGTTAAAAATGAATGATTAAGTCTCGTGATGATTATACCAGAATCCCCACAATTAGTAGTTTCGAACATAATAATATATTAATACAATACCTAAGTAATATTATATTACATTGCATTCAACATACTACGAGAATATTACAATTTAATTTTCTGTTATAACTAATAGTGAGAACATTGTACGTGGTTTCGTGTAGACACTTTATAGATACCGGTTCATACATGTTTCGAGAAGGGTGTTATATATTTTTTAATTTTAATTATCTACAGCAGGGGTCTCCTACCTTTTTGTATGGTGGGCCAAATTTGAGATAGGGCCAACATTTTTAGAGGGATAGGTTGTTTGAGTAGATTTATTTAGAAAAATGAATAAAACTTTTTTTATTTCATATCGAGTTTTTCAAATAATTAGTAAGTGTTACTTAGTATATAGAGGTATAAATGACTATTATATGATGTTACGAACAACACCAAAAGAAAATACCTAATATAATAAATATATTATATTCAAAACATCAATTAGTTTGGCGGGCCGTAGCTTGAAGACCCCTCCTGATCTGCAGTATTTTACATTTTTACAGTAGAAATTTATTCTGTAGTAGAAATCAATCATATATAATAAAACCAGTATATCTATCTGATTATAACTGCATTATATTGATTTGGACTAGGGTTATGGTTTATTATACGGGTTTAAATGTTTAATGAAATATATAAAATGTCCTTGCATAATACTTCTGTTTATTTGATTATAAGTTGCAGGTCCTTTGAACGGCATTGGTGTATGACGTAAGTACCTACTCAAACAAGAGTGCCATTTAAATTTATTTTAAAAACAAACAGAATTTTTTTTGAACTCAAGTCCGGCAAATATGACCATTAGCTGTTTTCGGAGTTATGACTTATGAATTAGGTTGGTAAGGTTAGTACAGTTAGGTGTTGTTACGGTATGTAAGCAAACACTTGTATCTGTGGCAAGGTTTTTACTACTACGAACCCGGGTGGTCACCCATCCGGGAACTAGTAGCAGCGGGCGTTACTTACTCTCAGTCGCATTGCGCGACTGGTAGCAGCCAACGCGACAAGCCAAGCCATAAACCGAATTTATGTAGGTACTTACTACTTACTTAGTATAATAAATACGGTTACTTAGAAGTTGGGAGTTGAGGTATACATAATAATATATACTTATAATATTTAAATGGAAATTATGAAAAAAATTTTACCAAGTTGCAAAAAAAACAGGTTCTTAAAATTCCAGTGGGAATTTGATGTGGGAATCAATCAAAATTAAATTTACTCCATGTTGGTCCTTTAAACTTTTTATTTTATTTTTGAAACTTCACCAATAATATTTACCCTAGACACAGACACACGCCCACACAGGACGCAGGTGTCTTGTGTCTATCTTGGGGTCGTAAAACAGTATTATTATTATATAAAATCTAATTTTCCGCTAGGTATATCTAATCATTGCAGTATGTACTGCAGTAAGACAACAAATGAAGGTCTAATGATTTAGGTACTGTAGGCGATTCAAGTATAAAACGTACTTATTTTAAATGAAGAATGTAAAAACTAGGTTGGTAACTTTATTTTGTGGAGAAAATATTTGAATGTTGATACTAACAATTAAATGTCATAGGTTCGCAGTTAGGTATGGCACGAAAAACCAAATCTATTTTTGCTCTAAATTTTTCCTAAGCTGCTATATAGTTTACCTGCAGTTTAACGGTAAATTAGCGAAAAATATAAGTGAATAATACATAATAGGATTATCATATTATTATAATATACTTACTGGCTTTGATCATTTGAAGTAAATGGTCTATACTGTTCAACGATACGCCCGCCCTCGAGTAAGTCAATTTAAAATCCAGGTCCATCTGAAATTACATAAAACCATAAAGTAATGTATAAAATGAAAATGGCCGGTATGGCAGTATATGCCGCACTAATAAAGGAGAATAAGTTACCTACTCGTCTTTCTAACTATAGTTACCTACCGCAATAAATTCTATATCAAATCGGTTGCATACTAGCATGTTTTATGTACCTATTACCAACCTAATAATGTAATATGCATAGTTATATGCTACGGCTATACTATGGAATCTATAGTATACCCTATAGTGTAGGTATCCTAGGGTGCTGTGAACTTTATTTAAGGTTCCGCGAAATTATTTGAAATATATAGGGCTGTAAATATATAGATGCCTCCGGATTTTTAGAAAATGACTAAGGATGCCGTGAGTCAAAAAAGTTTGAGAACCTCTGCAGATGATACATTTAAGTGTTTATAAACAAAGTGTATACACTCAATACTTATTTCAAAAAGTTAAAACTTTTTAAAAATATTATTTTAATATAATTTAATGAAGTTTTTTACTTTTGAATGTCAACATACATAGATTCTGAGTGAAACGATGAATGTATGGATTTTACAATGATGTGTGTTTTTTTTTTTTTTTCTTAGTATCTGTCATCACCTTTTAGGACAGTAGAAGTGCTTCGATTTTCTTCAACAGTATCTTTTTTGATAGGAAAGTGAATCTAGTTGGTACAATTGGGGGGGGGGGGGGGGGCAAAAGTAAAATTTTTCCAGTAGTTTTCAAAAGCGCCGTGAAAAACAAAAGAAAAATTAAGAAAAAACGGGAATTTTTACGCAAAACCTGTTTTCGAGAAAATTGATTTTGGTTTTTGGTGTAACTTTAAAACGAATGACTGTGGATACATGAAATTTTCACTGGTTGTTTATATTTCCATTTTCTATACACGATAACATTTTCAAAATATTTTGATTTGTTTTGAGCTGTTTACGGACAATTTCAGTTTCCAATTTAATTAGTTTTTTTTTCTATGAATGTCAATAAAATTTTATTTGTTAAGTAAAAATACTTGAAAATTTAATACAAGGCTCCTACTATATAGTTACAATGATATTTAAAAAATATTAAAAATACATAGTCACAGTTTTTTTTAATTAGCATTTAAAGTTCGAAAATTGACAAAATATGGAAAAATCACGAAAATTACCTAATTATGTTGAGTTTATAATTCGTAAAAATTTATCTTTTTAGAATTAAGATTTTAAAATGTAATACAAGATGAAGTGTAAAAAATTAATACAAGGCTCCTGATACATTGTTACAATAGCAGTTGAAAAATATTAAAAATACATAGGCACAATTTTTTTTTATAAGCATTTGAAGTGAAAATTTTGACAAAATTTATCAAATTTAAAATTGAATAATTATTTTGTAGTTAAAAATTTATAAAATGTTCAACTTTTATATCTAAGGATTGAAAATTTAAAATAAGATTCCACGTAAATATTTAATTCTGTAGCCAAAAATTCTAAGAAATACATAAGCAGTTTATTTTTATAGTAATTTTAAGTTCAAATTTGGACGAAATTACATATCAAAAAACCTGGAATAACTATTTTAGTTATTTTGTTGTGATTGTAATGATTGTATACCTAATATTATTTGTGGGTACTTGAAATTTCTAAAGTATACTATTATATATCTATGATAGTACCACGGTTTGTTGTTAATGTATAACGCGTTACCTGATGGATATTGTGATATGATTAATTTGGAATTTATTATTAATAGGTACCTAATATAGGTCAATTTTTTTTTAATACTATAGATAAGTATACCTATAATAGGTATGTCTAATACCTAGACTGACAAACCGTCTCCGCTCAGAATCGTTTTTCTTATACAGTGATATTATATCATTGAATTCAAATTTAATACTATCCATTATACAGTGACCCACTTGTAATCTACTGTACAGCAGAGCGACATCCACTTACCCACCTTTTTACAATTACAATTTTACACAAATAAATTTTACTCAGGTAGGTACCTATATTTCTTGCACTGAATACTCAAACGAAACCCAACATTGAAACTATTAGATAAATATTAATAACGCTTTCCTGTACAATTTACCATTTTTTATATAGGTAGTTTTATATAGCCCTATTGTACTGACAGAATTAGCACTAACACCATAGCCCACATGAAATGCTTGGTTTAGGCCACAGACCTATAAACTTAGTTAATAGGTTATAGGTCTATGGTCTAGGGCAGAAAAATAAGTTTTGGAAGGTATTCGACGAAAAACGCGTATTATCGTAGGTGAAGATTGATTGCACAGAATAGCTTTATATTAAGATATTAATAGAACGTTCAATGTTTTGATACCTAAATCATTGTAAGTCTGTTTTCGAAAATAAAGCTCCTACAAAAATTGCTGCCCGGGGAAATTGCCCACCTCCTAAAGTCCTAAACACGAATTAAGATATACCTATTTAGGTATATCTAATTCGTGGTCCTAAATACGACACTAAACGTGCTTAGATAATAATAGAAACTTGAATTTGCCGTGATAACAATAATAATAATATTACCGTCGGGCGTTGAGGCGTAGAAATGTACTATGTAAAATAGTATTTAGAAACACACTATACTACAACTATAGAATGTACTATATAGAATGAATATTATTATTATGTAGGCAAGTTATATATAGTTAAGTATATAGGTGGAATAACAATTAAAAACCAGTTATATCACCACCACCACCACCACCACCATCACCACCACCTTCATCACCGCCATTCACAATCACAGAACTATAATTGCTATTATCTCAAATCTCAATTTTTAATAATATTATTATCACAATCACAATCACCGAGTTTTGTCTTCTGTGTTATTATATTTTGTTATTACTTTTTTATAATAATAATTTTTATTTGTCAATATTGTCGAGTTGTCGCGCAACATTGCGTATTAGCTTGTTTAAGTTTAATTCAACTTAATCAATACTCAATTTATTATACTCAAGTGGATAAAATTGATAAAAATCTCATCGTGGGATTTACAATTCTCAACTCTACTTTCGAGTGGCAATTCTCGTTTCATTGGGTTATTTAAATCTAACTTTCGCTGCCCGTGCACGTCGGACGCATATCCATTACTCCTCCCATACCCTATATTTGATTTCCGATTCGGTGTTTTGGAACATATTAATAAAAAAAAAAAACATTAGGTACTGTAAATTATAATGTCTCCGTGTACTGAAGAAGCGAACAAAAAGACCATCGGCATCATTGGTTGTGGGGCATCTGGTTTGGCGGCTTTGAAAAATTTTGCAGCCAATGATTCGTTGTTCAAATGCGTAGCGTTTGAGCAGACAGCCAGCATTGGAGGTACATGGGTGTACACAGACGATGTCGACCGAGACCAATACGGCTTACCAGTTCACTCCAGCATGTACAAAAGCCTGAGGTATATAAGTTAATTAATATTATAAGTAATTGTTTGTTAGGAATCTAACTCGTCATATTATGTACATACGTTTCAACATGTTTCCATACTATTAGGTCAAACTTGCCAAAAGAAATTATGGAGCTAAGTGGATTTCCACACACAGGTGTTGGGGATGCTTGCTACTTTCCAGCTGCATACATACAGAAATATCTGAATGATTTCACTGACCATTTTAATTTAAGACCACATATTAAGGCAAGTCAAATAATACTGTCTGAAATAAAAAAAAAATATTATATTTATTCCACGTTAATATTATTAGGTATATTTTTATGTATAGTTTCATCATCATGTAGAAAAAGTAAGACCTATCAATAATAGTCAATGGGAATTAAATGTTATAAATTTACTACAACAAACTAAAGAAACTTTTATCTTTGATGCATTGGTGATATGTGTTGGGTAAGTGATATCTGACATACCTAATGGTTTTTCAATCTTTTTAATTAATACCTATGATTAATATTTTTAAAATTTTTTAAAGATTTTAATTTTATGTAAGGATAAAAGGGTTAACCCTGTATGAAAGGGTTAACCAATATATTATTATTTTGTAAACTTTATAGTATATACCTACTTGGCTACTTCTCTATACTATTGTTCATTCATTTAAAATTATTGGTTATAATTTAATTTTATGACTATACAGTGCTAATTATAATATATAATATGTTTTGTATTGAATTTCTGTTATATATTTTTTATACCAAATCAAAGTTTATTTTATTTAAAAATAAATAAATAAGTTTTTGCAAAAATGTCAATAGTTTGTAAAATATATTCTATTATATATTTATACTGTGAAGTGATTTACCTACTTAAACATGTTCATATTCTAGTAATTATAGCAATCCCGCTATTCCAGATGTTAAGGGTTCCAACATATTCAGTGGGAAAATCATGCATAGTCATAGCTATCGAGATGCAGATTCATTTAAAGGAAACTCGGTGTTGGTTATAGGCTGTGGTGCATCTGGCCTAGATATATCATTTGGCGCATCAAAAGTAGCGGACAAGGTAACCTTTAAATTCATATTTAAGATCACCTATTATTTATTAATAATTTAACCATAATTTCAGGTTTTCTTGAGTCATCATCATCCTAGACTATTGAATTTGAAAATTCCATCTAATTATTTCCATAAAACCGATGTTAAGGAAATTGTTGAAGATGGTGTTATTTTTCAAGATGGCTCTTATGAAAAAATTGACACTATAGTATACTGTACAGGTAGGTTAAAGCTTTAAAAGTATTTATTTTATCCCATGTTATTGATTGATTTTGTTTTCTAGGATACACCTATAAATATCCATTTTTAAGTAGTGAATGTGGAATAAAAGTTGAAGACAATGTTATTAAAAATCTATTTAAACATATGATTAATATTGAATATCCAACAATGGGATTTATTGGTGTACCTAGAAACACTACAGGATTTTACTTATTTGATCTTCAGGTAATTTAAAATATTTTTTATTATATGAGTAATTTAAAAATACATATTTTTATGTAATATTTAATAATATACTATTTTCAGTCCAGGATTTTTAAAAAGATTTTAGAAGGTGGTGTGAAAATGCCTAGTAAAGAAGAAATGCTTCAAGATACCTATAAAGAAATTGAGGATAGATTGGCTAGTGGTCAGAGATTAAAGGATCTTCATGCGTTGGGTAAAACTAAGTGGGCCATGGAGTATTACACTTCAGTTTCAAAATTTGCCGGTGTAGAACACCCTCCACCAGTGTTATTACAAATATATTTCGATGGTATTGGAAGGCTTTCAGAAGATTTTTTGAACTTTAGAGGTGATAAATATCAAATTATTGATAGAGAACATTATAAGGTACAATATTTTGACCAAAATGAATCGATTATTAAAAAACAAATTTTGTATTCTATTTAAAACAATTAATATTTAAAATTATATTTTGTTAAATTTTTTTCAGAGTTTTAATTTGTTACATTGATTTTTTTTATAAATGTTATTGTATAAATATATAGTTTTATATAGTAGTCTATATATGAATAGAAATATATTTCAAGTATCATGCTATTTATAAGGGTCTTGTAACCTGGTAAAATATTTAAAGAAAACTGTGATTGTCTATTATTTTGTGTTAATTTAAAGTAAATATAATGTTATCTACTAAGTACCAACTAATAGATATCAACTAAAAGTTATAACCATTTAAAAATTAGTTATAATTAATCCGTTGATAAAACATTATTGATTTTATAAAATATGTATCCCACGTTAACTAAGAATATATTGTCATAGTTATATATTTTTTATATTATTGTTATTAAAATGTTCTTGTAATGTTAATACAATTTTAAAAATTTGTACCTATTTAAATACTATTTCAAAGTAATTTAAAAGTGGTCCCATATTTGTAGCATTATTAGAGATTGCATAAATGCCAAATGATATAAATACAAATACCTAAATCAGTAAAAAATCCCATATTGTTTGATTTATTATATTAATTGTTTTAAGTGTCGGCATATATTGTAACATACAAATTTTGGTATATGTATAAATGCAAAAAAGATTGACCCCAAAAAGTTATTCATTTTTATTGAAAATTATAACAAAAGTTTATAGTTTTAGGAAAAGTTTACTTAAGTAGATCTGAAGCAGCTCTTACTAATTTGAAATCTAGAGAAAAACTGATAGACCCAAATGAACATTTTCATAATATTATATCAGCAATAGAAAATTCCTTCTCAAGGTATTGTACTCTATGCCTAGTGTATTTCAAAATACAATTGATGATTTTTTAGAAAATAATTTGCTTTTTACTTACATTTTCATGTGATGGACATAAAAATGAAATACTAATGTTTATTCTCAGGTATTGCATTCCAACAAAGATGAGGCAGTTTTAAAAAATGAAAAAAAAAACGAAAACAAAATAAATTTGAAAAAGAAAACATTTGCTAAATTAGTCATTACTTAAATAATATACTAATATATTATATAACTTTAATCCTTGCTTATATAAATTTATCATATTATTGTTGTTGGTTTTAGATTCGGAGCGGAGCGAGGAACCTAGTTGTTTTATAATGGTGTTTATTTAATTTTTTTTTTTTATCCTGTATACAAAATTTCTACCAGAAGGTGTGCTTCGATTTCAACATATTATAGTACATTATCTTTTAGAAAATTGGATCAAGATGGTACTTAAGGGATCGATTTTCTCAATAGTTATTTAATGCCACTGGAAAAACCACCGACAAATTACGAAAAACTGCTAAAAATAGGATTTTAATTTCTAACGCTTTGCTTATCACCATAGAAATAAATAAAAAATTATAATATTATAATACTAATTCAACTTACTTGATATAATAAATAACAACAATATAAAATATCCTGACTGACAAACCATCTACGCTCAGAATCATTTTTATTATACAATGATATTATATCATTGTCCATTGAATTCAAGTTAAACACAAATACACAATCCATTATACATTGACCCACTTGTAACCTACTGTACATCGGAGCGACATCCACTTACCCACTTTTTTTTTATTACCTATTTATCTTAGTTAAGTTAATATGCACCAATAACAAAAAGTTAAAAGTTAATTTAACCATAGGTTAACTCAGTTAAGTTAAAAGTTAATACACACTTTTTGTTAACTTTTTATTAAGTTAAAAAAAAGTTAATTTGCTTATACAACGTTATCGTGCTTAATTTTTTTCCAACCCTAAGCTAAATTATAGACTTAATTGTTAATACTTTATACCAGGGGTGTTCAACCTTTTGTGATGACTGGGCCACATCACATGGGTAGAAGTTGTTGTGGGCTACATACTTTTTAATAATAATACATATACATTCAAATTGAACAATTAAAATATATTCTGTATTACAACAATACATTTTTTTTTATAATTTTACTATATGGAATAATATGCAGAAACATTTTTGTTGATAAATGACACAGAATATTGATATCGGAGCCAATAAAGATAAAACACTAATAAAGTTTACCTT
>NC_042495.1:57534289-57538784 GCF_005508785.2 Acyrthosiphon pisum
TCTGCGTAAATATTTAATTCTGTTACCAAAAATTCTAAGAAATACATAAGCACAGTTTATTTTTATAGTCATTTTAAGTTCAAATTTAGACGAAATTACATATTAAAAAACCTGGAATAACTATTTTAGATATTTACTTGTGTTTGTATAATATTATTTGTGGGTACTTGAAACTTCTAAAGTATACTATTATATATCTATGATAGTACCACGGTTTGTTGTTGATGTATAACGCGTTACCTAATGGATATTGTGATATGATTAATTTGGAATTTATTATTGATATTATAGATAAGTATAGATACTATAGATAAGTTTACCTATAATAGGTATGTCTAATACCTAGACTGACAAACTGTCTCCGCTCAGAATTGTTTTTCTTATACAGTGATATTATATCATTGAATTCAAATTTAATACTATCCATTATACAGTGACCCACTTGTAACCTACTGTACAGCAGAGCGACATCCACTTACCCACCTTTTTTTTTTTTATGAATGTCAATAAAACTTTATTTGTTGAGTAAAAATACTTGAAAATTTAATACATGGCTCCTACTATATTGTTAGAATGACATTTGAAAAATATTAAAAATCCTTAGTCACAGTTTATTTTTTAATAGCATTTAAAGTTTAAAGACAAAATATGTAAAAATCACGAAAATTAACAAATTATTTTGAGTTCAGAATTCGTAAAATTTTTCTTTTTAAATCTAAGATTTTAAATTTATTACTAAATTCCACATAATATCGTCTACCTTTATCGAAAAAAAAATGTCTACAAGAAAGTCAAATAAAATTTTTATGAGCGTTTGAAATTCATATTTTTACAACATTTGATATTCGCTCGATTTCTCATGTGACGATTTTCTTATTTTATTGTAATTAAAAAACGAATGACTGTAGATACTTCAAAATTTCACTGAATGTTTATATTAGAATTTTCTATACACGATAAAAATTTGAAAATAAGTTGACTCTTTTTGAGCTGCTTACGGACATTGTCATTTTCAATTTTTTTAATTTTTTTTTTCTATAAATATCAATAAAATTTTATTTGTTTGGTAAAAATGCGTGAAAATTTAATGCAAAGTGTAAGAAATTAATACAGGGCTCCTGATACATTGTTACAATAGCAGTTGAAAAATATTAAAAATACATAGTCACAATTATTTTTTATAAGCATTTAAAGATCGAATCTTGACAAAATTTATCAAATTTAAAATTGAATAATTATTTTGTAGTTAAAAATTTATAAAATGTCCAACTTTCATATCGTACTTAAGGATTGAAAATTTAAAACAAGATTCCACGTAAATATATAATTCGGTTACCAAAAATTCTCAGAAATACATAAGCACAGTTTATTTTTATAGTAATTTTAAGTTCAAATTTGGACGAAATTACATATTAAAAAACCTAGAATAACTATTTTAGTTATTTTGTTGCGATTGTATAATATTATTCGTGGGTACATGAAACTTCTAAAGTATACTATTATATATCTATGATAGTATCACGGTTTGTTGTCGATGTATAACGTGTTATATTAAATACCTAATGAATATTGTGATATGATTAATTTGGAATTTATTATAGGTACCTATTATAGGTCAATTTTTTTTTAATACCATAGATAAATATATAATATGTCTTATACCTATAGACTGACATACCGTCTCCGCTCAGAATCGTTTTTCTTATACAATGATATTATATCATTGAATTCAAATTTAATACCATCCATTATACAGTGACCCACTTGTAATCTACTGTACAGCAGAGCGACATCCACTAACCCTCCTTTTTTAATTTCATACCTATTCCAAAATAGAATATTATTCTAAGTATTTTAATCTATAAAGATCAAATTTCGGACTAGGAGTTCATTAATTATAATTAGAGGCGTCTAGAGCACAGATTTTTATTCTTTAAAAGCCAACCAAATATGCCTCAAAAAATCTTAAATATGTATAAATATAATATGCTCTAAAAAGTTAGAATATGCATGAAAAATTAGAAAAATAGATATTTCTGAATATTTAGTTAAAATTATGAAACGCTGCTATAAATACTTTTTTTTTAAATATCTGTTTTGTAGGTAGTTTTAATCTATAAGAAAAAATAGGAATCAATTAATATCAAAAATTTATTCTAAAAGAAATTTAATTAGGTTCCTAAATAATTTGTTTTTTTTTATAGTTTTAATCTATAAGAAAAAATTGATTCCCCTGGAAAATCTTTTGTACCTATTAATTTATAGTTTATACCAGTGTTTATTTCAATATTAATCGAAACTAAAACTATGATATTTTTTTTCTACATTACAATAATAATTATTTCAAATATGTCTAAAATACAAAATACGTCAAAATATGCACTAAAAGATTAAATATAAACTTATAATTCATAAGTATTTAATGTTTTGATAAGCGGAGTAGTGGACAACATTTTGGAAAATCCCTGTAACACTCTACTCCACGTCACCGCTCATCTAAACTGTAAATGCTGAAAAATAAAAAGCCAATACCTAAGTATGCTGAAATGAATATAGAACAGAGACGATTTTTTTGTTCTCTGAAAAGTGAAAAGTAATTATTTAGACTTATTCTATTTGATTTTAACCGCCTATAAACTATCCAAATAATATATAAATACAAAATCACACAAAGTTAGCGTGTCGCCCGCAAAATTACGACTTTCGAAATACTTACAGTAGAGTTTCCAGAAGTGTCGAATCCGAAAAATTCAGACAACAAAGTTACACACGCCTTTAAGAAAATCGATTTCTTATTACAGAACAGTGATATAGAGTTCATTGTCCAATGGTTCCTTGAAAACAATTCGTGATTCTTGATGCTTCGTGATATTGCCTACAACAATGGCGTGTATTGAAATTATTAATTTATCATTCAAACTTTTAAAACGTCAGTTTAATATTATTATCTCCGTGTGTATCTCTCTTCAGTAAGTAGTTACTAAATATTAGTGATTGGTATAGATTTAACATTAGATATTTAGATGGGTATAATTATATGGGTAACATCAAATCGTGATAAATTATAAAAGAAACATTTTTCGACCATTATTATTTACGAAGTTCATATTTTTCTAAATGATATTACATACCTATCTACTCTAACTATATTCATATAGCAATTTGAATAATATAGCTAAACAATTTCAACACGTCATATTTATTTTTCATACAAAATACAATTTACTCTTGGTTGTTTAATAAATAGCACGTCTCTTGTATTCACTTATAAGTTATATTATTATATTAAACGACAACTCTGCTTACAAATATCCATGGTTAGAACCATTGGCGTAGGTACATTATGGTAAATTCTTAGTAGGGGGCAGAATGTTGTATAATACTAAAAACCAATTATGCAAAGAACACTATACATGTCAGTGTCCCTCAGTAAAATATCATGGTATTAAAAAAATTTCCATTGTAGTCTGTATAATACTGTATGCGTATAATGTGCCAATGGAGAATTGGAGACGTGGAAAAAAATGGACACCAGCTAAAATGACTAACCAAATAAAATTCTCCAAACTGTATGCCTATCCGTAACAGAAGAGATTTGATGTTGGTGAACGCCAAGAACGGGGCCAGATGATAACTGACGATAATTTTGTCGTTGTACTCGGGTCTTGCGGACGCGGTCGCCAGCACAATGGCACTGCTTAAAGAATACGTCACTAAATACATTTTATCGTACTCCGTATTGTTGCACACGTAATCCATCATGGCTGGCACATCATAATACGCCCATTCGTCAATGCTGTAAAAAAATGGATATCTATATTATAATAATTAGGTACCTATGTAGATATGCAGTCGAGTCGCTATAAAAAGAAAACTATAACAACTCAAATGTGCGTTTCTGGCCCCTCGAAGTGTTCGCATAAGTCATATCTGAGGTAAGTATATTATTCAGTATAACTACTATCTCCAACAAAAACCTAACTGTGAAAAAAGGTTTAAGTTCCAAACTCTCTCCCAAAAAAGTCGGCCTACAAACTAGTGAAATCTACATTGTGGCCCAGTCTGCTATTTTTTAATTCATAACCTCACTGCACTCCTCTTTTATTTGTATTGTTTAACACTTGGTCAGTTTCTGAATTTCTGAAAATGCATTCTAGACTTGGAGATACCACTACTATATATATGATTCGCTGTCTTTTTTTGAAAAGAAATCTAAACCTTTTTCTTTTTTCTGAGTTCTCTTCTCCCCATCACCCACATAAGTCATAAGTGAGTACATTCGATAATGATGTTTTATGCTTCATTCAAAAACTGACCAAGTGTTGAACAATACAAATAAAAGAGGAGGGTTACTCTTTAATGTAGTAGTGCAGTGAGGTTATGAATTAAAAAATAGTAGACTGGGCCACAATGCAGATTTCACTACTTTGATAGGCCGACTTTTTTGAGAGGGAGTTTGGAACTTGGCCTTTTTTCACAGTTAGGTTTTTGTTGG
>NC_042495.1:57539619-57541977 GCF_005508785.2 Acyrthosiphon pisum
GGGTGGCACTACTGAGTGCCCTCCCCCATCTGTTATTCACGTTATTTATGTTCATACTTTATCAATATTGCTTATTGTACAAATTGTTGTATAGATTGTAATTATATTTTAATAAAAAAAAAAAAAAAGGTTTTTGTTGGGGATATAATTTATTTTTTTCGGGCTTCAGCATCGTGGACGACATGTTATTTTTTTTTCCTATTTTTATTTTTTTTTATATAGGTATCGTAGATTTTTTCTTGTAAGACCGTTTGGGTCTCTGTTGAGGAGCTGAGAGATTGGACTCTTGAGCGTTATCGAAACCAGGCAAAGATAGCCAAGTACGATCTTTTATTTTTCGTCATCGAGACATTTTTGATAGAATAGTTGTTAAGTCTGGCCTATACAAAGTTCTTAGATGGTCGTGGCTATTTCGGTAACTCCTTCTTTGTATTATACAAAATAATGATAATTCAGTTATAATAATTCCGTTCAATTTATAAATTATAAGAGTATGCAATATTTCATCAATGTTTTCTTATGACGTTAACACGTACAATTATCGTTCGTAAACCGACGAATATTATTAAAATATTCTGTATTTGAATAATTATATTATATTTTGTATTTGAATAAAATAATTGTACGAAAACATTATTATGTTTTATAAATATATATATAAGTCAACTACAAACAATTTCTTATTACCATATTGTAACGCTGTTTGAAAGTAAACGTTTATACGTGCTATGCGCGCCACTTCATACGTTTAAAAATACACTCTCTGAAGCGGCATTAATTTTGAAAAAAATGCAATTTTTAGATTTTTCCCTTTAGTTACACTGTAAAACCTACCTTTGTGCCAAAATTCAAGTTTATCTTAAGAAGAAGCAGAAATATATGGGTTAGAGAAACTGGGCAAACTAGTTCGTGTAAAGATACACTGGCATTGCTGGAACTCGGCCGGGCGCACTGCCGTGCGCTCAGATGACTCGAAGTACGAACAAGTCGAATTTATATTTATCCTCCTTGAGATTTGAGTTATTGAATATAATTTTAATAAGATATCTATAATTTTATAAAATCGAGCTCGAGTTAAAGGTTGGTTGTACAGCGGATTAGGTCTTAGGTCTACAGATCGCTGCAGTGGTCTATAATAATTAATAGTCTATTAAGGATTTTTCTTCAAGATCTTTGACCAATATATACGGCAGGGGTCGTGTGGGGAACGGCGATGACCGATTATGTGCAGTTATAATATAATTTTAGTCTTGACATAGTTGATATTGGATTTGAAAGTATCGCATCCAAAAAAGTAAAACACGATTCTAAGACCTAAGTCGCAATATATATTCGTAAATCGTATTATCAAAAAGTAGTAACCATAACTGTATGTCTGTATGACTGTATACAGTATTTTATATATCTATATACATATAAAAATCTAATGCTTTTTGTTAGTCTCACTAAAACTCGAGGACGGCTGGACCGATTTAGCTTATTTTGGTCTTAAATTATTTGTGGAAGTCCAGAGAAAGTTTAAAAGGTGAGTGAGTACGAAAATGTTCAGAATTAATATTTTAATATTAAATTTAAATTTGCATGGTGTATTTCGGATATTCCCGTGACCGACCGCGATAGTAGGTTTCCAGCTACCTGTAACCTGACCTTTTTTCTTTTGTGTGTGTTTTATAGTCAGCAGCGTGTAGGTATGAATTGTTTCGAGAAGTAAAACTCGACAATTTATCTATATTATAATCTATATATATTCCGAAATACTCAACCGATTTTGATAGGTATATATCACTGGGATGTGCGAGATACGTGTGCCTTGTACGATACACGAATATGACCCATTATGTTTATCTGTTATGAATTATCAAATTGTTTTTAAGATGGCCGTAATTACCAGGAGAAGGTTTTTACGAAAGAAAATTTTAGGAAACCCCACCGGAAAAGTAGGAAATATGGATTTAAAAATACAACAGTGGCGTAACAGTGTATTATATATTGGTTGCTATTGGTTAATGGGGCATGTTTGTTGATTTGTATTATTATTTTTTGTCAATAATATATATTATATAAATTAATGTTTGTGTGTAGATTAAACCTCTGGGAAGGAGACAGACTAATTTAGAAATGGTTAAATTTGGTTTTTTTAGATTCTGAGTGGAACGATGAATGTATTGATTTTACAATGATGTGTGTTTTTTTATTTTTTTTTTATATTTTTTTTATTTTTTTTGTGTACACGATAAGTAGTCGAAATAATGCTACGATTTTCAACTTCAGTATCTTGTTCGATCAGAAAGTGAATATCGTTGGTGCATTGGGGAGGTCAAAATTTAAATTTCCCAGTGGCTTACAAAAGCGCCGGGA
>NC_042495.1:57542954-57559925 GCF_005508785.2 Acyrthosiphon pisum
TATATATCTATGATAGTACCACGGTTTTTGTTGATGTATAACGCGTTATAAGTACTAATAAATATATGATATGATTAATTTGGAATTTATTATAGGTACTAATATAATATTATGTCTTATACCTAGACTAACATACCGTCTCCGCTCAGAATCGTTTTTCTTATACAATGATATTATATCATTGAATTCAAATTTAATACCATCCATTATACAGTGACCCACTTGTAACCTACTGTACAGCAGAGCGAAATCCACTTACCCACCTTTTTTAATCTGATATTAGTAGTTATGTTAGGTTAGGATTTTCCGATTTTGTATTAATTGATTATATTAATCCACCATAGGTGGAATACGACTAACTTGGTAAACTTTGATACTTTAGAGTTAAATCATACACCTACGTACAAACAGCACGCGAGGTCCGCGATCTACCGTAGGTAGATTGCATACCTGATAATATACTGCTGCAAATCAGAATTTTTATTCCGGGAAACGGAAAAGTTAAGATACATTTTGAACACCATACACCTAGTATTAAATAACGAATTTAAAAAAGTTTGAGTCAAATAGAGTTGGTACATTTAACAGGCAACGAAGTGCACGAGATCAGCTAGTTATATATATATATATATATATAAGTAGTATTATAACAAGAAACGAATAAATTACTATGAAATAAACTAGGTACCTAATGATGATACTTATACTACCGAAACTAACTACTTATATGTTCTACCCAGACATTTAATTACATTTTTCAGCTATTAAGTATTTCTATTAGACCCTACATACATATTATAGTATACTCAGTATAATGTAGATAGTTACAACGATCGCTTGCTGCGTGGGTACTATAAAATATAAACTATATACGTAAAACACATTTTAATTTAAATACTCATTATCATTCTAAGCGCGTTATCCAATGTTAAGCATAATTTCAGGAACGTTCAGGGTCATTCGAAGGACTGATAGGAGCAAAATCCAATCATCGAACCAGAGGCTACTCTGTGGTCCTTAATCCGCGGTCACTATAATGATACGTATTAAATATTATTATATGTTATGAAACCATAATCAGCACTTTGATGGTATAATTATAATCGTTAATAATTATTGTTCATACAGCGGCTGTCAGCAGAATACTGTATTATCCCTACACATAAGCCAGACTCGTACAGCATTACACACTGTACACTATACTAGACAGTATAACCACACTACAAAGTAAAATGTATACGACTGTAGTTACGTACAGTCGGCAAATTATAAGCATTTAGGGCTGCACTACGGCCACTAGCTCTATATAAACACGGTATGTTGGTATAATGGTATGACGATATATGTGGTTAAATGTCGGTATAGACTATAGCTGTTGCCCGGCAAACATTCCGAAAATACATATAACGGTATATAACGGTAGGTATATGGGTATGCGTAAATCTGAGAACCGGTTTTATACCAAAAAAGGGACATGCCCTGGTGGCTTGGTACAGCGTACTAGCGTAGTACGTATAGTTTTTATACTTGCTTTATTACACAGGCATTAGCTATATTATTATTAGCACACAGTTATAATATTATATACCTTTTTTTTTTTTTTTTTATTAAAAATATATTACAATCTGTTTACACATAAAACAATAAGTAACAATGATGATAGTGATTAAAGAAAGACATGAAGCACATGAAGAGGAGACTGTCCAGTGCACGGAATGACAGAACCTCAGAAAATTTGAGTTCGGGCATTGAAATTTATTTTATTATTTTATTTTTAATTTTAGATTTAGATTAGAAGGTCTCTAGCCCAATTTCTTTTTAACCGTCGAGGAATATTAAGAGGTAGTGTGAGAGAAGACATGTTTTTGATAAAGGGGTTAGAAGTATTATATACCTATACAGTAAAATTCTGCAGCAATATGTAATACAATCGTCAACCGAAAAGCATAAAATAATAATAATCAAAACACCTTTTGAGCTTTTTAGCCAACACACTTGATTCTCGAAGTACAAATCTCTATAAGCATGGAATAAGGATACAATAATACGACCGATTATATATTATAAATCATAGTTATAAAATCATTTAAAATCATTTAAAATTAAATTGGCACACAACATAATAATATTAATTTCACGTATATCAATTTGCAGTCCAATCGAATGCAATGCAATCGAATATAGGTAAGTGTAGAGTTACGATTCGAATGGAAGTTTCGCCACATTATTGAATTTCCGTTAAGAACATGTTTTCTTTAGTAATTTATAATTATTATATATATATTTTTTTTTTAATTTACCTGAATTTCCAATACTCCGGATCAGATACATTGAGATGTGTGTGCTTCTTAGAATATATGTTACCTCTAAAGTCGCCCAACCAGACGTCGTAACCACTGTTAACTAAAATTGAGGCTGCAAAAACCAAGACGGAATTATTTTAGTTTTTTTACGAAGCACAATATTATTGCCAGACTACTTCTAGGACTACCTACGTAAATCATGATCTCCGTCTCTTAGTAACCATTGGTCGGATGCTCCCATAAGTGCATGGAGAAGCAAAAATGGAGGGCCGCCTTGGCCTTTGATGTGAAATAAGTTAATTATATATCCATCTTCGGTTATTACTGAATGCTTGCTATACGATTGATGACCATGGTTTTCAATGAGTTGACCCTAAAAAAAATTATTGACGATATTATTATTTATAGATTCCTGTAGTAGTACCTACATTTAAAATGATTTATAAGCTATAACGTAGAATATTATAGAACACAGTGGCACAATGACATTTTTCTTTGGTGGGAGAGGGAGGGCTGATAATGTGTTTACACAGAGTTGGTTTAATTAGGGTCTCCCATAAGTTCAGCACACGGTCTCAGATACATTGATCATCCGCTCAGAATAGTTTTTTATCAAATGCAATAATTGCATTCAAATCAAAATACTGTAATAATACACTATCCTGTCCGCGAGGAACGAAGGGACCAATGACAAACTTCCAACACCGCTTATATATTCCACCCGCTTACCCAATTTTTTTAATTTGTAATTTAAATCTTATTTTTGTTTGATAATAATAATGATTAAAAATCTTAATATATTCTTATACAATCATAATTATTTTCACGTAAATCGTTAATTCGATCCCTTATTTTATTCTTTGGACGAATTGGCGCAGCATTGGCGCAGCATTGGCGTAAGTATGACGTCACAACAGAGCCTTGGCGGGCGCTTCGCTATTTTTAGTACTTTAAAATTATAAGACATATTTGTGACTACATAATAATATTATATTCATCATATCTATGGAAATATAATTATTGATTTAGTTAATAGTATTGTTAAATCAAGACATATTTTAATATTTAGTTCAGAGATGGGAGATTGTATCACCACAATAACATATTTTTTATACGCACTGGCGACCGCTAAACAAAAATTATAATATATCTAGTAGTACCTACCTATATTTATAAATATATAACCAATGGTATTAATTGTCGCATTTAACCTACTGTGAGATTAAGAGTGTCAACAAAATAAATATATATTTGCGTTTAAATTTTCCTGACATATAGTTATAATTTATGATATAATATACAAAGGTTATATATATATTAAATTAAAAGTTGACACTCATTTACTAGTATCGTTTATGGAATTTTTATATGATAAAACAACATTTATAAAAATTTTTTTCTATTGTTTAAATCATTGAAGTTTCTTAAGATTTACTTTTTTAAATGACAATGACAGCATATATTTTTCATTTCATAAGTATTCCGCAGCAGAATATTTGTCTGTAAATTCCAGGGTTAGGCACGAAAAAGCCCACCCCGAAAAAACCCGGGCTGCTTTTCTGGGTTAAACCCACTTGATATTTTGAAAAAACCCATAAAAAAACCCGAGTTATTTTCCTGGATAAAATAGAAGTTTACTCTTATTATTTTTTTTAACTTGTGTTAATTTTCAGAAAAAATTACCTTATAGGTATTATTTATTTTTCTAATTAAAATATTAAATTGATTTGAAAAAAACTTAATAATTATTTTTTTAATTAGGTAGGTACAATTTAAAGAATAAAATAGAAAAAATTACACACTAATGATCAATAGAAATCTTTTATTTTTAATAAAATTCTATTCTATTTTTAATAAAAAATTCCGATTTTTAATTTTTTCGGATGGGTTTTTTCAGAAAAACTCCGATAAAACCGCCCATTAATATTTTTGTATATGTTTTTTTCTGAGAAAACCCGATAAAACCACTGATTATTACTTTTCATTAAAACCCATCGGGTTTTTGGGTTTTTTGGGGTTTTATTTGGAAAAATACGAAAAAACCCAACATTCTAAAAAGCCCGGGCTTTTGCCAACCCTGGAAAATTCCAATGTATAAAAAACAAATTTCGAACAAGATGTATTATTATTAGTTATAGCTTATAACTTGTAAGTTGTAAGTATCTTAAGGTTCCCGGTGCCAGTTTTTCAAATTTTCCACAATTATTCTATAAAATTTGAAAATTAAATTTTATATTTTAGTTGCTACCTCAATTATAAGACTTCCACTAATCTACTACCCGATAACTATGTAGGGGTGGTTGATAGGGTGTATTATATCGAAAAAAATTACTTTACGGGAATAACTCTCAAGCTTTATAGAATTGTCGGATTTTGATGAGTATTTTTTTATCTGAAAGAAGAAGACTTCCTACAGCCCGCATCGATCTCTGATTTTGTATTTTATTTTAAATAATAGTATAAAATAATTTGTAAAAAAAGCTAAAAATTGTCTTTTTTTTAAAAACTTATAATTAAGTTTGAGATGAAAATATCGAAAAAAAGAGTTCGATGCGGGCTATAGAATATTCTCCTCTAATAATAAAAAAAAAAATTATGAAATTTGGTTAACTCTACAGGGCAGGATCATTATTCCCGTAAACCGTGTTTTTGAGGTCAAAATCACATTGGCACCGGGCAAGGTTATATGAGTGGTGAGGAGTGTGCTTAAAAATATTGGTCCATTCCACTCTTCTAAATTTAAAATGTTTACTTATAAATCATAATTAATTCTAACTACAGACTCGTTCAAAGTTCGGTTTTTATGAAATGAAATTATTAGAAAATATTTATCTTCGTAATGAGATGTTCAAAATATACATAATATGCTGTCATTTGAAGACATTTTAAAAAAATGTCATTCAAAAATAAATTTTTTTAAAAAACGATACTTAGAAAATAGTAAAAATATATTTATCTTTTTCTGAAATGTTATTTCGTTATGACTTTGAATCAAGTAGAAAACGAGTGTTCTGTTCACATTTAAAATAATAATATTGTATATCAACACTCACTGTACTTAAAAAACCGTCGGTGGATCCTCGAACAATCAATAAGTAAAATGTCAAAACACCCGCAATAACCGCACCGGACGACAGACATGGCACCATCGCACGTGCAACGCTAACGCGGGTAGCTAACGTACTCGGACGAGAACACTATAGGTACCTACATAACTGGCTAAACTCGCACCATTAATCAGCTGTGTGACCAAAATCAGGAGCGATTTGCCGAAGCGAATCCTAGACCATCATGTGTTAGGTTGTTAGCCGTTATAGGTGTATATATTTTCCATGGTGGGGGCCGTTTCAAATTTATCGTCCACAGTCATAATATTATTGTATTAGCCCCTTCCACCGTGTCGCGAGTGTCGTGAATTATCCAAAATATTTTATCATAATATTATTATTGTTAATATAATACCTATATCAGATTATTGTTATAGCTATGCTAACGGTTTTCTGGTTATAATCAGTGTGCTTGAATTGGGGAAAAAATAGAAGTGGGATGCAAAAGTGTAATAAAAATGCATGTACCTTAATATTTAAATGTCTTATTGACTAGAATAAAATTAGAAGGGGTATGCATGAATACATTTTTTTTAAAGAAGAGGAACACTCCCCCCCTCAATTTAAGCACTGGTTATAATATTATGCAATTATATATACCTACTTTCATTAAGCGGCCAACCATATATTATTATAGTACCTATATAATATCAGGGCATTATAATATACTATACTAGGTGCCTACATAAACCAGATTATTAATACCTACTATAAGTACTATATATACATACTGGCATTGATTACTAGTATACTAGATCAATACTAGTATTTATAATCAATGATACTGGTTAGTATTCATAATTCATAATTCATCTTTGATTATTTTTTTATAAATTTTACTTTTTAATTTGCTTTATATAGAGCAGTGCTAAAGTGGGCTGAAGTCATCAATATTTTCCGAGGTGCCCAAAATAAAAAAACATTTTTTTTATTAATTTAAGATATAATTTGTCTACAAAATTTATTTAATATCCATCTTAACTATTCTTAAGTATTTTATGACAAAAGACTGAAAGGTTGGATAAAAACCTCAATGCTACACTTCTAAAAATGTACCTATGCAAGTTATAGAATGTCTCAAATTAAAGAAATGCTGCACAACACGAAGAAAAACCAATTAACAATAAAATAAATAATTTGAATTTATCTCAATTCTCCAAAAACCTGTTTACTCCAAGCCGGTCAAAGCCAAGCACATTTATGTAATCTAGCCTTGGGTAGATCACGTAACAGTGGTAAATCCAGTGTTCAATTTTTGATTTTGATTTTTTGTGTTACAGTATCTAAGACCTAGGTTGTTTTACCACTAAAATATATGATTACAAGAAAATGCAACAAATATCTATAATGATTCATTTTTTTCCATTTTGTGGAAAAAATATCAAGTATAGTAGTACGTTTACTTTACGCCTTGTGTGCTTTTATCAAATTTACATACTGGTAAATTCTAACTTTTTTTTCGTTCGATTGAAGTCAATATATATTACTATATTAATAATAATTAATATAATATATAATAATTAATTTATCATAAATTCTACAGAGTAATTAATATTATATACCTAGTTCATTGTAATAATATTTTCACGTGAGTGCCTACCAACTTTTATTTGTACGCTCATGTCTGATTCCGTTAACTCATTTACGCTGAAATATTAAACACTATTGAATCATGTTTTGACAACCACAAAAATATTTTTCAAATCAATAAATTATATTATTGTAAATTTTCACAGTGGAAGGTAATTCAATCAATAGATGAATATTATCGTTTATCTTTTTACACTAATAAGTATCATAGGCCAATAAACTAATTTACAAGGTATTTTACAACAGTAAACTAAAATTAAGCTATATTATATTTTTATGGCCCTATTACGGTTTCTCCCTCACGTACCTGTCGGTTTTCGTAAGTACTTCGTAAGTATTATCAATATAATTAACTTCAAATGTAAGATTCACAAACAAGTCAGTGAACTATTAGATTTTATCGAAAACATATAGCATTAATTAATGTTATCTTCAAATGTTACCAATTTGCATAACCTAACCAGCCAACCAAAGTAACGTAATTTGTTCAAATCGGACGGTTTATATAACAGAGTATCATAAAAGGACTACAGTGGTTATTATTGCATAGTATAAATGTGTAAGACAATAAATATCTTTTTTATGTTATTAAAGAAAATACTTACAATCTGTAACGTATAAGCTGTAACGTATCTGTAATGTACAATGTCAATATGACACCTAAAACATTTTAAGTGCAGATTTAACTATAGTTATCCATGGTGTCTTAATCTTGTATAATTTAACCGGACGACAGACGTCCACATTAATAGGGATTATCACGTTTTCGGCTTTATCCCGCATTCATGAAAATCGAATATTTAAATTTGTGTGCAATTATATTTTATTCTACATAAGGTTTTAGTTATACAATTAACACTATGTCACCATTCCTGTAATAACTACTATCGTCATTCAATTATACATTATTTTAATTATATTATAACTACCTACTCAGTAGTATTAAACTGTTATTTTTTTAGTATTTTACTATTTATAAATATTAATTTTACATAAAATTAAAATTAAGTAATAAGCTTTTTATGGTTTTTTTTATAAATTTAGTTATCCAATAGATATCGGCAATTATTAAAAACTTTTAGAACGTGTCCCCCTTTTTGTCAGGAAAATTATAGCTACACTAACCTTCTAAAATGCGGATATAGCAACTCTGACAATATGTTGATAATAGTTCCCTCTCAATGAGTTGTATATATATTGTACTTACATAGGTACAACAATGTACAATGTGAACCTTAAAAGGTAACTAGGTAGGCAGTAGGTATTTAAGTGTATTAAATAGTTTGTCAAAGCGAGAAGTAAAATCTTCTTAATGCCCTATGCCCCTATTCGTATGAGTTTTACATCTGGCAGTTCAACCTTGGTGGTATTAATATTATTTTGCTCGAATAGTTGGCTTTTAAAATTGAATAATTAAAAAAAAGATACGTTATAATATATAAATGGATAAACAATATACCTAATAATGTGGTATTTTTATTTATTATACGTAAAGTCAATAAAATTGAATTGGCATAGACTCTTTGATAATTATTATGAATAGAATATAGACTACACAAAATCTATTTAGTAAAATGTTTCATATAATCCAATATTATACAGCATATTAATATAGGTATTATATTTTATTAAACAGGCAACTGCGTTGGATAATTGATCAAGGCACTTAATCACATAATATTTGAACAATAATATAACAACAGTTGTTTTGTACTTAAATACAATTGTATAATAGGTGCCTATAGCCCATATTATTTTTGTCCCAAAAATAACTACAAGATAGGTCTAAACCGAGTTGTGGCCCGTGTCTTATCTTGCGATACATCCAAGTTGTGACCTGATTAATATATTAATATTAAAATATGTCAATCATACCTATTATAATATTATCGTTGCCCGTTTAATAATAAATGTACGATGTGAACCATAGGCGCAAATAGGGGGGGGGGGGCTTTAGGGGCTAAGCCCTCCCACAAATGCCCATAGCACCCCCAAACATTTCCTACATTTTGTTTTAAGCTTATTCAATATTATCAAAGTAAGGCTTTAGCCCCTCCAAATCCCAAACGCTATTTGATTATGATGTGAACTACTAAAATATAGTAATAGCTGTGAGGCTTTTCATTCGAAATTCAACGGTTTTACCGTACACATCCAAACATTTTTGTATTCAACGATGTTTTGTAAAATATACAATAAAATATCTATATAAAACCATTGATTATATAATCAATGATAAAACTAAGTACTTACTTATTATATAATCATTGATATGTTTTTCGGGGGGGGGGGGGAGGAATACTTCCAAAAGTCCAATTTTAATTTTGAAAAAATATTAGAATTTCTTCGCTTTTTGTCTGTGTTTTGTAGGAAGTGAATTTTGAAAAAAAAAATGAAAATTCATTTTGTACTAGATATACGTAACCCAGAAAAGAGATTTAAGGAATTCAAATATGTTTTCAAAATTAAAATTGGACTTTCTGTACTGGGTGAATATTTTTTCCGCTTTTTGGGACTTTTGTGACACATGGGATTTGAAAATATAGTGTGACGTGTGACCGCGCGTACGTACACTTCTGATCTGAGAAAAATCTTAGCAGTAGTGTATCTTTAATTACATAAAGCGTTCAGGGAATCCACGCACACTAATGATCAGTCACTACACTTGAAGTCACACAACACTAACGATGGATATAGAATATTTCCTTAATCCTACCTCTTAAAAATGGTTCGCTTTCAACAGCCTTAACTTGTAATTTGTATCAAACATATAATATAATATAAAACAAGCCAAAAATAAAATGTTAAAAAGATTTCGGGAGGCACTTACCATATAAATAAAAATAATAATATAGCACATATTACAGCACATATCATATTTGAATATATTCAGTTATCAGTGTGTTAAGGTGTGTTAGGACGCTATAATGATTTTATTCCTCCTTTCATTGATATCAGTTGAATATATTTATTATATCAATATTAAAAATGTTTTTAATTGGAGGTAATTAGTAAGTAGTAATGGAACATTGTATAATACTATAGAGTATATTATAAACGAGTTGCAACAATTCTGTGATTGAACAACATTTACACAATATTATACATATTTTGTCCACTTAATGAAATATATAATCAGTGTTTAAAATTAATGTTTTTATATTTATTCAATTTTGACACATTCAACTATTTAAATAATTTAGATTCTTCAATAATTTATGCGAAACAATTTTTTCAATCAAATTTCTTATATGATTTAGTTGTTGCTTATTTTAATTGATAAAATAGTCATTAATTTTATTTTAAATCCGATAAATTGAGAAATGTATATACAAGTTATGTATGAATTATTACCTATACTATACATACAAAAAAAAAAAGAAAACATTCACATGCTGCTATGAATTATAATACTACAATGTATAATATTATGATATAATATTATATAATACTCGTTCAGCATAATAATTAATTATTGATAGGTTTAGGCGTATAGCCAATCGCATGTGACGACATATTAAATAAAGCTGTTATAACTATTTGGTGTGCAGGTACTCTATTTTAATTTAAAAACTATTACACGTTATTTAGTTTGGGAGCTTATATATTAATTAATTTATACTATTGTATAGATAAAATACTTATATTATTTCTTATTTTCCTATGGTGTTTTTATTTATTACTTACACATTGTAGGGTTTTATAACAGTGTGAGTCACGTCTAATATTTAAAATATTATACTATACATTATACGTCTATTATGAGATATTATATAGGTACTGTAAATCCATAACAACAAAATAATATAAACTTTATTTGTTTATCGTGTGTTGTGACCCGTGCGTCAGACTATAGGAACTAAAATCTATTCATTTCAGTCGTCGTAGACATAACTGTGTTTCATTTTTGGTATTTTCCAATAAGAAAGTCCTCATGATGAAAAAATCGAAATGCTCTACATTCAGGTAAAACGATAATTTATATTATATTATATATAAAAAAAAAACACTCCAAATCAGGATAATCTCGAGTATGTACCTACCTATAGACATTATAATCGTTAAATATATCTTGACTACATCTACAATTTTCGACATCTACTAGACAGTAGTATTAAATAAAATATCAGTGAAAGCTAAAAATGTACATCTCGTTCGTATACAGAGTGATTCGCCAATCACTCTCAACCTTGTTTATACTTAAGAATGCATTTTAAATTCGAATGAGCCGTATTTGAGTTATTCAACTTTGTGTACTATGAATAGTAGATCCATGATAGTGGGTTTGTAAGTTATGGGGGTTATGGTAATTTGAACATTTTAGTGATTAATATGAATCTATAAACATAAATGATGTGTGAAAATGGCACTAAGCATAATAAATACTAGATGTCTAAGATCCAATAATATTGCATATATTTTATATTTTTGTAACACCATTTAAGAGCTATTATCCTTGGTACAAATATTGTATTAACTGAGAAACACCTCGTTTGAATTTTGAATTAGGTACCAGCTACATAAACATTTTCATAAGACTTATCCATTTAATAAGTTACAGTAAAAATGGGGGATCTTATTCAAAAAACAGGAATCGTATCGCCGCAAGGTCCAAAAAAAATGGTCTGAGTATTTAAAAATTTCAAAAATCAGAATTTGAATAATTTTATCATTAAAGGAAAAAATGGTTGCGGCATACTTGGCATAAGAGCAACTATAGGGGGGGGGGGTTGGAGGTCTTAGCTCCCAGAAGTTACTCATACTCCTCTCTTTAATCTTTCAACTCATATAATATAAATTAAAAATTAATATATAATAATAATCCATATTGCATGGTAAAATGCTGCACATGACACGCACTATTCAATGCCAATGTCAACAATACACAACAATAGAAATGACTTTATAAGAAATATGGCATCTTGGCATTTTTAATTGTTTACTGTTCTATAAAGTGTATTATTTTATATTTTCTTGTCAAGTTTTATATTGATATATATATTTCATTGCGGATAACTCTAATTAGTCTAATTACAGGCCCTATTCAGACAAAGTTAAAAGTACCTATATTATGTACCAACCTTACATTTTTAAAAACTTGGTAAATGACAATACATATAACTTTAAATTTATTAAAGAAAACTTCAAACAAGTCATGAACACTTTGAACATCATAGTAACAAATAAGAGAGTAAAATCAAATATTTTGTTATTTTTTATTTTTATATAATAAAATTAGGCAATTAATATGATTTTTGGGACAAATAGCTTTATTTGGGTAGATACTTGTTAGGAAAATGAATGGAACATTATTAGCTCCCACGCCAAAAAAAAAAATTGTTGATCTAGTTGCGCCTGATGGATGGTGAATCACTCTGTATAGATCATATTATACGACATTAATACCTTTATGTAATGTACAAATTCAACACACGACATTGTTGTTGAATATCAGCGTCAACTTCATAAGAGGTAGTTGTATTTCATCACGACCACACAATAAGCATACTATTACATACTACTACAGTCATTTAAAAAGCATACTTACCTTTTTTTTATAAAACATTTTTATTTTAAGTTATTTACAATATATGATATGTATGTACAGTAAGTAAATGTTATGTAAGCTACAATGTAAATGGAACGGTGAAAAAACGTGAAGGCGTTTTACATTATAAACGCCTGAAGAAAAATAATTCATACATAGGTACTAGGTAGGTACCTAGTAATTACTATCGTTAATCCTGTGATGCAATATAATGTGAATAGAATTGTATCAAATATGAGACTGTTTAAGTTTAAAAATATATATATCTAACATATAAAATTCTCGTGTCACAATGTTAGTCTCGATACTCCTCCGAAACGGCTTGACCGATTTTTATGAAATTTTTTTATGCATATTCAGATGTTCTATGAAAATCGGTCAACATCTATTTTTCATACCCCTAAGTGATAAGGGTTGTCCAGAAAAAAATAAAATAAAAATATTATTATTTACGTTAGAAATATTTGTTTATAAATGGTTGCTATTGGTTATACATATAAAAAATAATATTATTATTAAAGAGTGGATGTCGCTCTGCTGTACAGTAGATTACAAGTGGGTCATTGTATAATGGTTGTATTAGATTTGAATTCAATAATATAATATCATTGTATAAGAAAAACGATTCTGAGCGGAGACGGTTTGTCAGTCTGGATATTTTATATTTTGTTATTATATATTTTATCATGTAAGTTGAATTAATATTAAAATATTATAATTTTTTATTCGTTTCTATGGTGACAAACAAAGCGTTAGAAATTAAAAGCCCATTTTTAGCGTTTTTTCGTAATTTTCCGGTGGTTTTTCCCGTGGCATCAAATAACTATTGAGAAAATCGAAAAATGACCTCTTTAAAGTACCATCTTGATCCTATTTTCTAAAAGATAAGGTACTATATGTTAAAATCGAAACACTCCTTCTGGAAGAAATTTTGTATACAGAATATAAAAAGAAAAAAAATAATAATAAACACCATTGTAAAAACGATAGCTTCCTCGCTCCGCTCAGAATCTAAAAAATAATAGTGTTATATATTGGTTGCTATTGGTTAATCGGGCATGTTTGTTGATTTGTATTATTATTTTTTGTCAATATATATGATGAATATATAATGAATGTTTGTGGGTAGATTAGACCACTGGGAAGAAGATAGGCTAATTTAAAAAGAGTTAAATTTGGTTTTTTGTACTCATCGGATTTTAGTACGGTTAGGTTAGGTTTTTGTATTAATTGATTACATTAATCCATCGTAGGTGGAATTAAGTAAAAACGACAAACTTGGTATAACTTTGATATTTTAGAGTTAAATCATACACTTACGTACAAACCGCATGGGGTCCGCGATCTACCGCAGGTAGATTACCTACCTGATAATGTACTGCTGTGAATCAGAATTTTTATCCTGGGCAACAGAAAAGTTAAGATAAATCTAGAACATCAAACACCGAATATTAAATAACGCATTGAACAAAGTTTGAGTCATATACAGTTTGTACATTTAACGGGTAACGAAGTGCATGGGATCAGCTAGTAATATATATATATTTAAAACTTTTTGCAAATTAAAACAGATATTGGTCATATTTTTAATAATCAATATAAATTTCTATTTATTCCATTTCAATAAAATAATAAATTTTAATCTCAATTTGACAGCAGCTGACGCAAATCCAGGGGAGGCTAGGGGGCTTCATCCCGCCATTAGAAGTGCTATATAGTTTATATTTATATATTATATGATAAAATAATTCATAGGTACGTATTAAAACCCATAGGTAATTTTAAATATAAATAAAATTGTTAATATTGTTATCAAATCGTATCTATAGTGTTATTCAAGGTAGTACACTAAGCATGTTCAACATCTTTTTTTCTTCAATAATGCAGTTATTAAAAATCTAATTATTGGAACTATTAAATATAATTGAAGACTATATTTCCAAATTCTTGATTTTTGGTACTACTTAAAGAGTGTCCTGTGGAGATGATATCAACTTCTGTTTTTCAAATGAGAACCCCCCCTCTTTTTCTAATGTTAATTATTTAGTAGATAATTTTTCTTAAAATGTTGACGAATCAGAATCACAATTTTAAAGAGTAGTTTTTGAGGTCTTTGTGTAGGTGTTAAGTGTAATAGGACAATAGGTTTGTAGGATATGGGCGCTATGGTCATTTGAAAATTGTAGTTTTTAATATTAATCTATCAACATTTAATTTGTAAAAATAAGTACATACAATAAATACTAGATCCAATATAACTTTATATTATTCTTAATAAGTGAAAAACTACTCGTTCGAATTTTGAATTTAATACGTCAACATTTTCAGAAAAATTGTCCACCAAATAATTTACAGTAAAAAGAGGGTTCCCATTTTAAAAACAGAAGTTTGTGACACCATAGGACACTCTTTGATGTTAATAGCTGAATATTTATCAGTTAATCACTACAATTTTTAATTCAGCATAGCCCTAATAAGCCTAATTTGTAAACATGATTTTTAGAAAAATGTTTGTAAAAATATTTATTTAAGGCATAATATTATGTAGGTATTTATTTAGTTTATTATTTAAAATTGTTTGAAATCTCATTATTTTCGTTAATAACTGCATTATAAGAGAAGAAAAAAGAGGCAAGCATAGTGGTGAATCACATTGTATATTGTGTACTAACATTTTTCTGAAAAAACAGCGATACAATTGATATTAATTTACAATCTTTTATTTTTCATCAGTTATACGCCAAGGGCCGAGATTCAATTAAAAATAATAATAATAATATGCTCTTGATTGGGAGATAATATATTTAATTTATAACAATTACAACATTTATATCCGATCACAAATTCACAACCCGAACCAGATTATAATATAATCTTTACTACGTGCACTTATAATATTATATGGACTATTAGTATAAATAGTATAATAGATTATAGTACAAAATACCGATTGTTTAATTTTTAAAATTGTTAAAGTATACGAGCGTATACGTGCGTATTTGTACTATTTTCACAGGATATAGTCCAATCCTCTAAATTGTAAATGGGTATACTCTCAAAAACACCACAGACTTGAGACTATAATAGTAGGTTACTAAGAAGATCTACGCTGTACACCATCATAAAGTTTTAACTGCTCATTTTAAACGAGTGCATTGATTGTTTTATATTATATTATAAAAATATAAAAATATAAAATAATATACACATTATTAATAATGAGAGATTGCCGTCACCACGGTCCACGATAAGTCTAGCATCGGCACATAGATTTATTTTATAAGTAATATCCATTGGTTATAATTAGAGCTCGGATTTATATGCATTTGCATGTTTTTACTAAGTGTATGCACGTCTAGGGGGTTCTAAAATGTCCACGGTTCATATCACACTGTATTTAAACACCAAATTTTATATTGCATATTTTGTATATTTAGAGGATTATTGCATATTGGTTCATAAATGCATATTATAATATGCATATTTAATGGGTTTTTAATAAATTGCCTATTTTATTTAAGATAATTATATTTTAGTTATTTTAAAAGAGAAAAAAATCGTTGACAGGGTTTTTACAAGAATATTCTTAACATATTGTCATTTTTACAAAACTGCATGAGATCGGAGCACGTATGAATAATATTATATTAACAACAATAATTCACTAAAACCTGCATGTCGACATACTATGTTGTTACTTCGATGTTCGTAACGAATAAGCGGGCAGTAACTCAATTTTACAATTTTTTTTTATAACGAATAATATTTATAGATGATTTTATTTTATTTTTTAAGTTTTCTGAGTGCTGTGGACATTGTATTTTAAACAATTTAAAATATGAAAAAATGAAGATTATAAAATATTGCATTTTGGTTTTTTTTAAGTATTTAATGTTTAACTATTTAAATATTCTTTTGTTTATGATAGAATATCTAGTAGGTACTACTTTTCTTGGTGTAAAAATGTGTTTTTTTTTAAAAAAAAATAACATTTTATAATGTTTAACATATGGCATATAATTGCATATTGAGCTACTTTTTCCTGTACCTATATTGGCTATTCATATAAAAAAATTATTTATTTATTTATTTGGATAAAAATATTATCTAAATATTCTCACCTAGAATCTATGTCAGCAATGTATCACACAACCGATATCTAAATCCATAGTCGCAACTAGGGACATTTTTCATATTGTATCAGCAGCAAATATGATTAAAAAACCGGAGGGCTACAGATAAAACTGGGGGGCTTGCCCCTCCTGAGTTCCCCCCTTAATGGGAGTAAACGGACGTTTCGCACCCGGCAATTATTGAGATAGGACGTTTCGTCCCGGAGAGTTATTAACCATAGGACGTTTAGTCCCCGGCATACTTTATTAAACTAAATGCATTAATTTTTAATGAACAATTTAATCTTTAA
>NC_042495.1:57559975-57565359 GCF_005508785.2 Acyrthosiphon pisum
CACGTTGACAGTAATTAATTTGAGTTATCCGTTAGCGACTTATGTACGTTAAAATATTCGTTCAATTTACTGCTACTGGGCAATTTATCAAACCCAATAGATAGCAATAACCAGAAGTCAAAAGAACCGGAGATAACTAACTTTTAATCTGCGGTTTCATCAAAAGCGATTATCGGTTATCAGGTATTCGTTTTCAAAATACTGGTAACCTCGGGTCTAACATCAAGTCGGTGCGAGTAAATGTTTCTATGTTTTTCGGAGGTTCAGACTTCAGATCATAGGTAAGCAAGACACCAGTCAGCTGATCGAGTTTTGTACATAATGCAGGGAGAGTCTAATTGACTGAACTGAAAGACTGAATGGACTGAATGGACAAGTTCAACAGCGGTACCAACGATAAAATTCATATCTCATCCCATATAATTTCTTATCACGGGGCAGAGTTCTTCTGTGTTATCATAGAAATGAACTGTACATAACCATAATTCCATAACCACATTACATTAACTGGTTGGTAACTACTATGGTGGTAACCACTGTTAAAGATAATACCGAAATACTGCGTATTATATTGCCTATGTAATTTTTAAAAAGGTTATACTACAGACTTTACTAAAAAGTAAAAGAAATAGTAAACAGAAGAAAGTAATAATTGTAAATTTGTAAAAGGTCTATGGGTTCTGGTTCTACTAACATATGAAGTTATATTGTACATTGTTGATACTTTGAAAGTACATACACATAATATACGTATACAGTATGGTAAACGGACGTTTCGCCCCCGCCGTTTCGTCCCTGTCAAAAAAACTAGTCCACAGACGTTTCGTCCCCGGCAATTATTAAGATAGGACGTTTCGTCCCGGAGAGTTATTAACCATAGGACGTCTAGTCCCCGGCATACTTTGTTAAACTAAATGCATTAATTTTTAATGAACAATTTAATCTTTAAATGACAATACTACAAACTATACAAATACATAATCACAATTGTATTAAGTCAACACAAAATGTAGTAAAAATTAATAAATTAAAATTAAATAGGTATACTATAATATTAAGATAAATTATATATTTATTTTTAGGTCGACTGACTTATGTTTTTTAAATAGTATAAAATGTCATTATCATCATTATATTGAAATCCCGTGCAATATGATTGCAATTTCTTTTCCTTAAAACTATTTTCGGTTAGGCACTACAATACGAACAAAATATAACTGTGTACAGTGAGTGTGTAGAATTGTGGAAATAGTAAGTATGAAACATTTTATCGAATAGGTTTATCTTAATAACTTTTGATATAGGTACTAAATACTTTATACCTATTTGAAAATCCCATTATTTAATGTGTTAAAATAAATTTAGAATTTAAGCTCACAAACCTGCTTGGCTGTATAGTGCACGAACAATCTTTATTACTTACCTATAGCCTATATTATAGGTACTGTATTAGCAGTGTTGTAAAAAATACTTTTTAAAAGTATTTAAGTAATTACTCAAATAGTCTTAAAATAAAATAGTTAAATAATTATATAATATTACATTGTTATAATGTTAAAGTAAAACCACGACGGCATGGTATTTTTATTTAACAAGAATAATTATAAGTAGAAACAAATTAAGAATTAAAAGAATAAAAAAAAGTATTCAATAAAATATTTGAATAATTTTACTCAAATACTTTACAACAATATATATTAGACGTTACAGAATTGTTCATTAAAAATAGAAGCATTTAGATTATCAAAGTATGCCGGGGACCAAACGTCCTATGGCTAATAACTCTCCGGGACGAAACGTCCTATCTCAATAATTGCCGGGGACGAAACGTCCGTGGACTGGTATATTTTGACGGGGACGAAACGGTGGGGGCGAAACGTCCGCGATTCCTTAATGGGGCCTATGTCGAAATCAGTATAATATATTGAGTACCGATGATTTTTTCGACCTCAACCAACTTAATAGTTAATATTATAAACTAACCATCGATAATCGTTGAGTTTAGACTTTATACTAATTTTGAATGATTAGAAATAATAAATCAGTTTACGTTGTACGCAAATAATTTCAGTAAACTGTGTTATTGATTTTTTAAACGGTACGTAGGTAAACCGACACTAAACGTTGGGTCTTTATCCCGTTTACCGTATCATTGTTAAGGTGTCCTTGAATATTGTGAAAATATGTAAACGTGATCCGAACGCAACACACAAAAAGTAAAAATATTATTTTAATAATATTTAATAATAAACGATGATTGGATACTCTTACCCTTACGCTTCTACAAGTTTGTTTAATAAACTAGGTATGCACAGTATAAATCATAGGTAGGTAAATATAACTATAGTTTATTACTATTATAAATCACCTGGACACCATTAGCGGGCCGTTGCCCCTTTGTTGCATATAAGTACACAAACGTCGTCGACACGAGGTCGCGTGTGGACAATATTATATAGGTATATAATATAATAAGAATTGAGTACCTACGTACTACATAGAAATATTTTATCGATCAGCGTTCTGCCAAATCCACATGGTCAGTATATTCGGATACCTGTGATGGTTACGCAATAGCCTCGCTCAAATCAATTTTAGCAAATTAGGTATATAAAACTATTGTTATAGGTACAGTAGAAGCCACTTATTAGAACAACTTTGGGACCAAGGTGAAATGTGTCAATTAACCGATTGTTTCTAATAAACGACTGAAAAAAATGAAGACACGAAAAATATATGTATGTATGTATGTATATGTATATTTAACTATGTATAATATATTTAATGTGGAATGAGAAACGTTTAAACAAGCCGCGGCATCACGTAAACTAAGTTTTGGAAGCAAATCGTAAGACTTAAATAACTTCTTGCACTTCTGTTTAGAACATAAATCTTGGCGTTAGACTTTTTTAGATTTTTAGAAAAGCGAAACACTGATCATCTTGACGTACGCACGCCAAAACTGAATTACAGACGATACTTACAGAAAGAGCATTCTTACGATCAAGTACAGTAAAAATAAACGTAACGACAGCAAAGATAAGATTAAAGTATATTGGTTATCGCCGGATACCCGGCGTAGTATATGTCAACTGACCTTCGCCTAATTGTTTGAAATAACCTATGTGATGTTTCAATAATCCGATTTATTTTCAATGTTCTAATATACAGCCGATCCGTCCGAGACATTGTTTCAATAACGCGAATGTATCAATAAATTGTCCGTGTTCCTAATAAACGGCTTCTATTGTATAATGTATAATATATACTGCATAGATATGAGAATGAGACTTTGAGAGTTGAAAATGGATTGAACCCCTCGATAATTTCCAAAAGATCCACTGTAAAAATATGTATTGCATGAATATAATATTTTGGTTAGTGACATAAAAAATGAAAATATTAAAAAATATTAACTGTACAGGCATTTGGCAACAAAAATTTTTCCCCATCATGAAATTATTTATTATCAACGAAAAAACAAATTTCTCCTACGAATAAAGTATATTCCTATAATTAATGATCGGATATTTTTATTGTACGCAATAAAAATGATATTTTTAACCAAACCATTAATTTATCAAAATGAAAAATTTAAAGACAAAAACTTAGATTTACGATTACGTTAACATTTCAAACGTATTATCATATTTGAACACCCGCACCACGCTAATACAACACGTGTGTGCGCGCGCACTTACACTGCTTATACAGAAAAATGTTCTATACCAGTGATGCCCAACCAGTGGAAACCTCCAATTTTTAAGTTAAAATAAAAATATATAGATAAAAATATACAATTATTTTCAAGATATTTAAATTTCCTTTTTTCCGTATTATTATAATATGTTTATTTCTATTATTGGTATATTCTTCCCACAGTCCCACGAATGTAATATTTTACTATTCTAGCCCGACGAAGAGAAAAGGTTAGGCACCATTGTAATCTAGACGTTTGTATTGGTTACCGAGACGATATATAAAAAAAATGCCAGTGTGCGACCTGATGGCATGTCTACCTGACTGCGTTTCACGTAGACTTTCTTGAAATTTCAGATGAACTTGATGGTGTGTCTTGATTTTATCTTGGGAGTGATGATGCAAGTGTTCAACATACAAACAGACCGTAAGTACATTGACCGGCCCTACATGTGTGCATATAATAATAGATATAAAAAACATAAGTTATGAGTTATGATTATAATGTACTGTGTATAAGGAAGATGGGAGCAAAGACCTCAGAAATCAAGTGTTGTAAGATGGTTATTAATTTTTTTTTTGCAGAAACGAGTTTGATAACGGCCACCTGGGATCATGCGGTCAATTCCAAGGCCAAGCTACAGAGCGCATTGACGAGTAAGTACGTTTTAGGCTGAATATTTTTAAATAGGTACTGCTGCTTAAATTAACCATCATCCATCATCGTTGTATAGACTATAGGAAGTTGAATACTTGAGACACTCTATAATATTAATATTCTTATATAGTAATATAGTAAGTATTATATAATTTACTTTAAGACGTTGGAAAATGCACAATACCTGTGTATTCAGTTATCAAAAGACACCAAAAAATAACATAATCGTACAATAGGTAAATGTATAAAACTATATGATGACAAGGTAATATAAAACATAGAGTTCTAAAGCGAATTTGCTAGGTTTACATGATAATTTAACTATACCCTGATATAAATGTATTATTATTAATTAAATAGGTTAATAAGTAAAATTTAAACTATTTAAGCTTTTAATTAGTAAAAATTTACAATTAATATATTATCTGCTATTTGCTAAGCATTTGAATAACGATTAAAACAAAATGTAAGTTTTCAAATTAAAATTGTTTTTAGGTATATATATTGTAAACTTGTAGTAATTATAGTAATTTTATAAAAATAATAATACATATTTTAAGTGTCTAAAAAAAAAAAATATGTAAAATAAAAAGATAAACCAATATTGATGTATTACCTATAACTTATGTTTAGCAATAACGATATTTACATTAATTCTAAACATATGTTAAAAGGTAAAAATATTTTTAAAAAAAACAAAAATACTGCAAATCAAATTTGATACTTTTATATAAATCAATATTATATAAATTATATATATAATTATATCTGCAAGATGAATGGAGCAAATAGTATGGATCATTTAATTAAAAATATTTACGTACTCGACGGTTATGAGGACGCCACACCCGCAAAATACAGATGTGCTGTCTCCGTCTTACAAACGTGTAACATTCCAAATTTAAGCTCAGGAATTCACTTTTTATGCCGTTAAATTAAAAATTAAAGTGAATCGACCTATTATGAAACTTGATGGAAAGAACATAATCTGTGTTTTGTTGTAAGTTTTTTTATGATAATTCAGTTT
>NC_042495.1:57566166-57592924 GCF_005508785.2 Acyrthosiphon pisum
ATGTTTATATAAGCATTTTCTATACACCATACAATTTTGAAAATATTTTGACTCCTTTTTGAACTGTTTACGGACATTTTCAGTTTTAAATTTTTTTAGTTTTTTTTTCTATAAATATCAATAAAGTTTTATCTGTTGGGCCAAAAAGTGTATAAATTTAATACAAAGCTCGTGATATATTGTTACAATATCAGTTGAAAAATATTAAAAATACATAGGCACAATTTTTTTTTATAAGCATTTAAAGATCAAATTTTAATTTGAAAAATTATTTTGTACTTAAAAATTTATAAAATGTTCAATTTTTGTATCTAAGAATTAAAAATTTAAAACAAGATTCCACGTAAGTAATTAATTCTGTTACCAAAAAATCTAAAATATACATTTAAACAGTTTATTTTTATAGTCATTTTAAGTACAAATTTGGACGAAATTACATATTAAAAATCTAGGATAACTCTTTTAGTTATTTTGTTTTGATTGTATAATATTATTCGTGGGTACTTGAAACTTCTAAAGTATACTATTATATATCTATGATTTTACCACGGTTTTTTGTTGATGTATAACGCGTTATAACTTATAAGTACCTAATAGATATTATGATATGATTAATTTGGAATTTATTATAGGTACCTATTATAGGTCAATTTTTTTTAATACCATAGATAAGTATATATATGTCTAATACATAGACTGATATACCGTCTCCGCTCAGAATCGTTTTTCTTATACAGTGATATTATATCATTGAATTCAAATTTAATACTGTCCATTATACAGTGACCCACTTCTAATCTACTGTACAGCAGAGCGACATCCACTTACCCACCTTTTTTAAATACGGAGACAACACATGCGACAATACATAATCTGATAATCATACACAATTTATAACGTAACTATAAAAAATATGATATTCATAGACGTTGATCAAATATATAGAAGCCCACACCCCATTTTTATCGATTTATGTTCATAAAATTCATTAAAAAAAAAAAATCGTCCCTATATCTTTAATGTTTTTAAATTGCTATAATATCAAAAAGTAAGAAAATAATTTCTGAATTTTAACATGTACGGTTAGGTGCTAATAATATAACCATTTGATAAAAAATCGAGTATCTATGGTTATTCGTTTTTGAATTATAATAAAATATCAAAAATCGATTGAGAAGAAATAGTTGTTAATTTAAGGGTGAATAACCAATGTCAATAAAATATGAACTTACAAGTTACAACGCTTATAAAAAATAAATTTGATTTTCCGGTAAACTTTTTTGTTAAAGGTAGAAAATCTAAAAGGAATCTTACATTAAATTATTAAATTTTAGATAGGTATAAAACGAAAAATGTTTATGCATTTCTAACTCAATAAAGTAATGTGCAAATTATCGTGACTTTTATGAGTTTTGTTAAAATTATGACTGTATTTTCAATATTCTTTAAATTTTATAATATTAAAAACTTATAAGCAACTTTGAATTCATTTTTCCAACTTTTTGATAAATCGAAAATACCGACATATAAAGTAGAAAAAACTACTTAAAATCAAAAACGTCATTATACATGTATACGTCTTAAACTCTAAAATATCTCAAAAAGCATATTAATCAAATTTAGTAATATTTAATATTTTATTTAATATTTTCAAATATAGATATCTATTTTGAGTTACCCATACCAAAAAAATAATATCGATTTTTTCGAAAACTGGTATGCGTAAAAATTCCAATTTTTCTTTAATTTTTTTCTCCGATTATTATTACTGAGAATTTTCAATTTTTTCTTCTTAAAATAGTACTTTCTCATACTGCTCTAAAATTATATTATTTATTATGTTCTGATGTGAAAGTGAAACACAATTATGATAAATAATTACAAAAGTTATAAAATTGGTATGTAGGTACCTACCTATTATATTGTCATACGCCTCATCTAGTCCAATATCATAAGCACAATTACATTTACCTGAACAAAATAGACAACAATAATTCTTGGTGGGGGGACTAATATCCAGACGTTAAGGGTGCCCTGAGGCCCCCTAGATATACCTATGGTGATATTTTTATTTCCCAAATACAGAAATCAACAAAGCTTCTTTGAGGAACTTAAGTTACTATAACTAACCCCGAATCTCTCTTTTAACACAAGTCATCTCAAGTCTCTTAAATAATAATAATAAAAGTTAAAAAAAAAAACATATGGCGATGATCCGAAGGAGAGTTTCGGTAGATATTATACCCCAACTTGGCAGTAATATTTGACTTTTTTTCTGTACATTTTTTGGACATTTCAAAATGTAATTGGCAATTTTAAAGACTTCACCGGTGAACTATATCCTATATGAATTTTTTTTAAGATCGTCCCTTGGTTACTGGGTAAGTACCCAGGGTAGTGTACATAGGTACACTAAAAACAGATTTAAATCACAATCCTGGCGTCACTAACAGGTGGTTTCTTATCACACGTAGGTTATGAATGTCCCGCAGTAATCCTTCAACTATTTCATACACAAATTTTAGATACATATTTTATACTTCAAATAAACAATAATCTACTATACAAAGAAATAAAATAATATAAGAGCTTGTGATAAGTTTGTATCTGGTAGTGGGTTATTGTTGGTCAAGTTGGTATCCTGCGATACCACTAGATATACATCGAAATATATTATTATTATTTATTTAAATATTAAATATAATCCGCCCAGATCTACCAGTATAAATCATATTTTTATAATCAGGGTTTGGAACTTAAGACCTAAAAAAAGTAAAATATGCCACAAAAAAAATGTAATTATTAGGTAGGTACCGTATACATAACATTTGTTTTAGATTAATACATTAATCGCATTTTTAATACGTTTTTCGTAATAACAACACTAATAATTATAAATTAAATATCATATAGGTATAGGTAGTTTATCATTTTTAATCTATATATTATTAAAGTGAAAAAAGTTTTAATAATTGGATAAAAATTAGTAGAAGGTATTTCCTCTTTCATAGGAATTTGTCACCAAAGAAATATGTTCAAAAAAAAGTTGTCTTGAAATCTTGAAAAAATTAATAAATAAGTAATATATATATAAAATGTATAAATATATGTTACGGGCAAAGTGAGGTAGTTGGGCGTTGTGCACAGTGCCCGGACATTGTGTACAATGCCCAATTTTAGTGGTTAAAGTGAAAATAAAACACATTGCTCGGACATTGTGTACAATGACCGAACCTTGAAGGGCAATGTATGCTACCATGTTTAAAACAATACAATTAAATTAATTTAATACAATATAATAATAAATATTATATTAATTAATTAATTATTATTTATTAGATGCATATTAATATACATAGTAGGTAATTAAAATTTGTTTTTTTAGTTTAATAACATTAAAAAGTAGTTATATTTATTTATTTGAGTACGGGTTGCTACTGTGGCACTTAAAGTTACACAGTTTACCTGCTGCTTAACATTTGCATTTTTTTGTTTTACACTTCTGCGTACAACCACATCTATTATATCCTTGACCACCTAAGTTGGAATTGTGTCGAGCTACCTCTCTTAAGGAAATTGTGTTTTCAGGTACTTCTTCGGTCGTAATAAAAGACTCCTCGCATAACTTAAATTGGTTACGACTATACATTTGATTTATTTTTCCTTCCTTGGTCCCAATGTCGTACAAATTGTCTTTTACTATAAAGTATAAATTTATATTTATATACTAATGACCCTCCGTGTCCAATATTTAAATGAATTTCATTAATAATTTCAAATATTTCTTCATTATAAACATAATATTTAATTGAATTAGAAGTAGGCAATATTAGCATTTAGCACCACCAATTTTTCAACTTCGCCTACCATCATAACATCATATTTTTTAAAGCTTTATATTCTGTACCTGTTTTAGCCGTGGTTTTTGTTTTTAGTACTGGAGTATTGCTCAAATAATTTTAGACAAATACCCACATCATAACCAAAACTTTCCAAATTATAAGAGAGTAATAATAAAGAGGTCGAGCAGATAACTAAAGGAGTGTTTGTACCCAGAGTCTGATCGATCAGTGATATGAGACGTGCACCTATCACACACCTGCCACACACACACACACACACACACACACACACACACACACACTCTCTCATACGCGCCATCTGTTATTTTTCTATCATATTTATATTTTATCTTTGTATTGTTAATAATCGTTATATTTTGTCATTGTGAGTTAGGTATATATTAATATCTTAAATACGAGACGACGCGGTATCGTCCTTAGGTCGTCTCCGCGGTACCAACAAATATTATACAGTAAATTTTTACATTGACCAAAAGTATGTCGGGCAATCCAAATTTTCCAGACATCATTATAGAATGACCGGTCATAGTAAACAATTATTACTAACTGATTACTTTACCCGAAACTGATGGGCACTGTGCACAATACCCGAATATTGTTGCACAATACCCGACTACCCCACTTTGTCCGTAACATATATATTTTTTGTAAGGTTGAACAAAAATTTGAGGTCTGATAGCTGCTGTAGATAAAATAATATAATCTACCTGCAATCGGCCTGAATGGAAATTCAAATAATTTCGTTTTTATATATTAATTTATCGACGAACAGTATGTAAATTTGAAACAACAAATAAAATATCATATTTAACATTACTCTGTAGTTTATGTTTTTATTAATGTTTATAATATTATAGTGTTGTATAATATAATATGATTACAACCGTGGATCATAACAGCCAAATGTGTGTACTCCTCATAAATTTTTTGACTATTTTGAAATCGACGTTGGACAACAGATCTTGTACATTCTTCAGATACCTCTCAGCGGTGCTAATGTTGTTGTCGACCAGCGCGATCAACTCGATGAGCGTTTGTGGCTTTTCTACAGCGGTCTCGTCCACTACGGCCGTCCAGTTGGTGGCCGCTGGACCGAACAGGCCCGCGCCCAAGTCAGCCATGTGCGTCTCAATGGCGCGTCTCGCTAACCGGAAACCGCGGTCGTCGCGCGCCGGGTTGGCAGACACCTCGACCAGCGTCCGGTAATACTTCTCCGGGCCCAGCGCCAAGTACGACTTGTACTTTTCCAGCAGCGCCCCAACCGACATCCATGTGAGCTCGTAATCACCCACCGGGCCCCCAACTGCACCGCCGTTCAAATTATAGTCCTCGTTGTCGTCAGTGGCGGCGGCGGCAACAGCGGAGATGTCCGAGTGGGCCACTACGGTTTCATCCTGGTGGGCCGCGGCCAATAGCCGGTGGGTGCGACAGTGTTCGACGTGCACTAGCATGTGGCCCATCAGAGTAACGGCCACGGCGGCGATGAACTTCTTCTGGTACAAGACAAGTTCCCGGGTGCCGAACACCCATTTGTGGACGGCTACGTGGTACATGGACGACAGCCGGTCGGCGGCCGACCGCCAGTCGACTCCCACGCCGGGAGGCATCACGCCACGAGCCTGCAGCGCGTCGTCGTCGGCTGCCACGTAGTTGAGGTATAACCAACGCGGCGCAAAGTCTTCCACGCGCGCAGCACCGTCCGTGGACCGCTCTACGACGGCCGTCACGTTCTCCAGCACGTACTTCTCGAACGACACCTGATCGTGCCACGGCGGCCCGCCACCACCCACGTCACGCGCCCTGCAGATGGCCAGATACCGGTCCAGTTCGCGGCCGACGTAGTTAACGGCCCGGGCCAACCACCTGGCACCACGCCGCCGCCGGCCAGTCGCCGCCGTCAGTTGCTGGCTGGCCCCGTTGGCGTACAAATCGAACAGCCACAGCCATCGGGCTGTCGGTTCCGGGCGGCTGCTGACCACGAACAGTATCCGCGACACCAGCGGACTGTAACCGGCTGCTAGCTCGACCGCCGCCGTTGCCGCCGAGGCACCGCCGCCGGCCAGCGTGTCCCGCACCACCCGCACGTGGCCGGCCGCGTTATAACCGCACGCGCACTGGAATTCGTCCACCGAGCCCGAGACCGCAGACACTGCGGCGTACTGCTGTAGCGCCAATAATATCAACGGAAGTCGCACCGGAGGCGTCATCACTGCAAGTTAGGTTACGTTTGGTCAGGTGTCGTATTATTATTATGCTGTACAGGCGAGCTCGCGGGGCACTCACTGTTACTTTTTTTCCGGTGAAATGCCGCCGCGCCCAGTCGAGTTTTGTAAACCGACGAAAACGTCCCCGAACGCTGCTGCATGAGTTGCTGCACTGATTTTACTATTTTCGGTGGTCGCGTCATTTGGTATATCGATCGTCGGTATAACGTTACATGTTCTAATATTTTATCACAGTGTTTGCACACCCACCCGGGTCCCGTACAGCAATGTTTTACAACAACACCATAATTATATGTATACAGTGTGTTTCCGGGTATTCCATACAGACTTTGAGTACGATTTTGTTAAGTCAGTGAGTAAAATATAAAACCTATATTTCGCGATTTTTCGGGGATGAGTACTAATAATAGGTACCGACCGCACTGTTATTGAGATTGGTGCAAGAGGTTGCTTCATGCTTGAGGAATTGCCTCCTCCTCCCCCCCCCCCCCAATAATCAAATATTAATAATCATTTGTTCATATTATTAATTGGTTAATTTTGTGTAGGAAGATTTTAGTCCCCCCTCCACCATCATTAAATTAATCTGGGCCTAAAAATATTATCCCTTCCGGTAGCTATATAAAACTATACTTATTGACGTATAATAGGAATGGGTTTCGCGTGACGATAACATTCTCGTAGGCTGTATGTGTTTAGTAGTATTTCAATATATATTTACGCATTAAAATTTAACGATGTGGTTAGTGCCATTGAAAATCCAAGATTCACAAAACCAAAACGCAAAATGGCTATCGATTCCACTCACAGACATAATGATGAAATTATTCTCAAAGTTTGTACCTATGCGAAAAACCCAAGTAAACTCCCTGTATAACGATACCTATAGCTGGGCACTAGTGAGTCTCGTTGTTTGTTTTTCAAACGCGCGCGCTTCCGCGTCTGAGTATACAAAACGTATGTGCGATCGATTGTAATAACATAACAATAGAATAATATAATGTGAACAACACAACACATAGTGACGAATTTAGGCATACAGAGTGGTATTATTGGCCATAAATATTTTACGCCTAAATATCAAAAACCTAAAAATCTGATAATAATAATATTTATGACATTTTTTTCGACTTTAATTTCATCACACAAATCTGGTGTTCATTATAAAATGGAACAACACTATCGTGACTTTCCCATTGAGTATCTATTGTCTAAGGAATTGATCTTAAGGCGAATTGGTAGGTTGGTCGCAACCAAAATATACTTAGGAAACAGATATTTTGAAAACGTAGGTAGGTAATCCAAATTATCAAATTTTATAAAAAAAAATAATAAATACCTATTGTCATTGGTGTGCGTATTTGGAATTGGTTTGTATATAGTCTACCATCCATCGCGTCTATATAATATGCTTTATATAAATGGGTATACCCAATGTTTAGTTGGTTGAACCTATATGTATATTATGTTTTTTACTTGCAGATTAAGATATTGTTGTTAAATAAAATAACGTATTGTTAACGCCGTGATAGTCGCAATAGCAAAATATTGAGTTTACCAGAAAATCGAAGATATCTAGTATACTAGTGACTATCGATAACCATATACAAGTATCAACAATTCTATATTATATATTTCTCTATAGGTTACACACTAGTAAAATAATTGTGCCATTTTTAGACCACTTGTATCAGTTTTATCTTAAAAATATTTTGAAAATTTATTTAAATTATTTAAATTTAAATTAATCAGAAATATATTTTTAGGATAATATAATAACACAAGTAGCTCAAAAATGGTACAATATTATACTACTTGAGCAATGAATATTATTCTGTTATATAAACATTAAAGACTAAAGACTATACATTTTTTTAATTCCAATATTCCATTATTACAATATTTGCAATAAGTAGGTATCAGAACTATTAGATGCAGTGCAGCTGACCAGACAACTTTTAGTCTGAATTGATAATATTATCATTAATGATTAATGCATATTAGGCGCCTAACTTAAATTTGTATATTTTTTAGTTAAATTTCTTAAAATGTTAAGTCCCTGTTAGAGTACCAAAGATACATACAAATAACTATTTCTCTCCCACCTCATATCTGTAGGTATACTTACCTACCTGAATATTATATAATTGATATTATAAGCTTTCATCATCAACACTCATTCGCTTCTACATGAAATAATTATATTTACATTTAAAAACGAACAACTTGTTACCTACTATTCATCCATCATTAAATCCATATTATTACTATCAACATTTTATTGAAATATCAAATATATAGTTCTTTAAATATCTTAAATTGTAATTATAAGTAACTTAAAAATTTGACACATTTAATAATTATAGATATTTTTATCAACATTTAAATACAAAATAATAATCTGCTTAACAATTCATAATAAAAGGTTCTAGTAAACAAAATATAAATAGGTACCTATTTAAAAACATAGTGCTTAAGAGTACCTATACTTAAAAATTCCAAAAATTAGAATTTGGATATATTCATTATTACAGGAAAACATATGGGAGTATATAATGATTAATGACTAATGAGTATATGCTTCGTGAATCACCCTGTATATAATATTTACAATAATATTATGTAACAAATAGTATGATACGTTATGAATGACGTGACGACACCTATATAATTATTAGGTACACCTGAATTTCGAATTCCACATCCAAATGGTAACCTAGTTTTACATTTTTGTTAAAATAACCATGAATAATATTGTAAATATCAGTTCATACCTAACATATAAATGTATTTTTATAACTAACATTCGTGGTATATTTTATATTCCATATACCTACTCAACGGTTTAATTCTTTACATTTTTATAATATTTTTATTTAATGTCCTGTGAAGTTTGAATGAAAGTCGTGTTTGATATTTTTTTTAAACGTTGGTTAAACGTCTTGATTAAGTAATTAATAAGTAATTAAAACAACATTTTATAACATAGTTGATCCTAATAAGAAATTACGAATAAGTTATTAAACTCACAGTATATAATAAATATATACATCAATCGCTAATAAGTAATAGATATAAAACTAAACTCCAACGTATTGAGCTCATCCATAGTTGGTGGACCCAAAAATGATTACTACCTATATACCTATATAATACTTATATAATGATTAATAAACTTGAAATATTGTCTACAGGTGAATCGAAAATGATAGAAGCTGATGTTATTACTGGTCATTTGGTTGATGAAGAGGGAGAGAAAACTGACCGGATACCAATAATGGGTCATCCTCCCTCAATAACTTCAGACTTGAGTCTTAAAGAATTCTTAGATGCATGGAAGAATTCAAATAAAATCCTAAAACTCGATTTTAAATCAACCGAAGCATTTAAACTAGCATCGCCAGTCATTGAAAACGCTTTTAAAGTAGGTATTTTTAATGTGATCGTGGTACCTCGCATTCAATTGTTTATTGTTTATATGTTTTATTTTAGTATATTCGTCGATCATATATACTTACGTAGGTACTGCGTAGTTTAAAACAACTTACAACTTTACAAGTATATATTATAAGTCCATGGTTTAAAATGATTAATCAATAGCTCAATATTTCAACATGTTAATGGTGTTATATTGTTCTATACTTCTATTGTAATTAAAGTAGTAGACGACGTCGTATTTTTTGTACACAAAATAAAATATTTAAGTATTATAAAGGTATATCAATATAATTTTGTTTTTATTTTATTAAATATTCATACAATAACTAGGTACCTATAGGTACCTATTTATTATATATAATACGTACTATAATAAATAAATTAATACTAAATACCAACTAGTTTATAGCCTTTGTAAGTAGTAGGTACCTAACTAATAGGTACTATATATTCACTAGGATTCACCTCCAAATCGCCTACCTTGGTTGAATGCAGATATTTTACCTGGTCCCGGTCCAGGAGACAGTCCTGGAGTAGACGCAGACACTTTCCTCAAAGTATCGTCAAAAAGTTTTCCAGATTCAATTTTATCGTTAGGCTGGACTACTAAACGCAACGATAACGGTAGGTACATAATCGTTCATACTATACATTTATACCTATAACCACAGATTAAATAAATGTTTAATACAATATTTTAAATTCAATCTGTGATCTAATCATGATAACAATATGCTTGCTATGTCTAGCCTATATGACTAATAATTATAAACTCAAATGAAGTACCTACTTTCCAGACAAATATTCAGAGCATTACATAAATGCTATGGTAGACGTATTGTTTAAAAACAAATACATGAACCCTGTGACTTACGCTGTACGAGCGTCATTTGCAGTCAATTCAATATCGGAACTTCAATATTTGTTGGAGACATCGCCAGTTGGCTCAACTCTAACTGTCTGGTGTAGTGATTCAAAAGATATCATCAACTATCCAAACCTGGTACAGTTGATAAATACCGTTGGGGCGAATCGTGTGTACCTGGACTTACCTGATGAAATGTCTAAGATTTTTTTCGAAATGTACACATCCAGTAGTGTAAGAGCAAGCAATAATGTTGGGTTACAATCTTTGTTCTTGGCGTCATTATTTGTACTAAAAAATGTATTCCTTTAAAACATTTTCTATAATAATATTATAAAGTAAAGAGTAAAATCTATTGAAACATTGCTGTATGATGTGTAAATAAATAAAAATAAATGTCTTATATACCTACTTATAAAGTTATAACATTTTAGAACTTTTAGATTCTGAGTGGAACGATGAATGTATTGATTTTACAATGATGTGTGTTTTTTTCTTAATTTTTTTTTTTTTTTTGTATGTGCAACACGATAAGTAGTCGAAATAATACTTCAATTTTCAACTTCAGTATCTTGCTTGATGTGAAAGTGAATATTGTTGGTGCATTACAAAGGTCAAATTCCCAGTAATTTTTAAAAGCGCCGTGAAAAACAAAAGAAAAATAAAGGAAAAACAGGCATTTTTACGCTTAATCGATTTTCCACAAAATCGACTTTGGTTTTTGGTGTAGCTTTAAAACAAATGACCGTAGATACATGAAATTTTCACTGATTATTTATATTTCCATCATTTTCTATACATAATAAAATTTTCAAAATATTTTGATTTTGTTTGAACTGTTTAGGGACATTTTCAGTTTCCAATTTTATTAGTTTTTTTTCTATGAATGTCAATAAAACTTTATTTGTTGATTAAAAATACTTGAAAATGTAATACAAGGCTCCTACTATATTTTTACAATGACATTTGAAAAATATTAAAAATCCTTAGTCATGGTTTTTATTTTATAAGTATTTAAAGTTCAAAAATTTACATAATATGGAAAAATCAGGAAAATTATCAAATTATTTTGAGTTACTGTAGATACATTAAAATTTCACTGAATGTTTATTTTATCAATTCTTATTCCTTGATAAAATTTTCAAAATATTTTGACTTTTTTTGAGCTGTTTACGGACAATTTCATATTTCAATTCTTTTATTTTCCTAAGAATATCAAAAAAGTTTTATCTATTGGGCCAAAAAGTGTAAACATTTAATACAAGGCGCCTGATATATTGTTACAATATATAGCTATATAGCAATTGAAAAATATTAAAAATACATTGACACAATTTTTTTTATAAGCATTTAAAGGTCAAATTTTGACAAAATTTATTAAATTTAAAATTGAATAATTATTTTTAGTTAAAAATGTATAAAATGTTCAAATTTTATATCTAAGGATTGAAAATTTAAAACAAGATTCTACGTAAGTAGTTAATTCTGTTACCAAAAAATCTAAAAAATACATAAGCACAGTTTATTTTTATAGTAATTTGAAGTTCAAATTTGGACGAAATTATACATATTAAAAAACCTAGAATAACTATTTTAGTTATTTTTTTGTGATTGTATAATATTATTCGTGGGTACTTGAAACTTCTAAAGTATACTATTATATATCTATGATAATATCATGGTTTGTTGTTGATGTATAACGCGTTATAAGTACCTAATGTATATTGTGATATGATTAATTTGTAATTTATTATAGGTACCTATTAAAGGTCAATTTTTTTTTTTAATACCATAGATAAGTATATATGTCTTATATCTATAGACCGACATACCGTCTCCGCTCAGAATCGTTTTTCTTATACAATGATATTATATCATTGAATTCAAATTTAATACCATTCATTATACAGTGAACCACTTGTAACCTACTGTACATCAGAGCGACATTCACTTGCCCACCAATCTTGGTAGGTACCTACTTTAGGACAAGTAACAATATGTGTAAATAATTATTTATTATCTATGGATATATTTGACGTATGATTTTATTTTAATTGTTTACCTACTGACATCCGTTAATCGTTCTCTGAAATAAAGTACAACATTATTATTTTAATTATTTAAATTATTAAGCCCACGCACTGGTTAATTTTTATTCAAAATAATTTATTTTATTACATAGGTACTGTTAATTTCTTCTGCAAACACTCATAAAGATATAAGTTACACGGGTTCATTTTTAGGAACTTCACTTTTTTAATACTCACATTTTGATAGTGAGGAAAAATGAAACAGTAACAATAAACCAACGTCAGAATAGTGAAAATAAATATATAAGCTATTCAAATAATTTTAAATAAACTAAATTGACATTTCATTTGCAACTAAACTGTTGTAAAGTAGCGGCCTGTAAAAATATGTACCTATATTATAAGTTAAAAATTATGACTATAGTGCTCGGAAGTTATAGGAGCTAAAAATGAAAAATAAGCATGAAATATGCACTACAAAATTGTAAAATATGCATGATAAAAATTTCAAATTTTTGCAAAAAAATGCAAAATAGTTTGATAAAAATGTTGAACCCCATAAAAACCATTTTCTGTTGTTATTAAATTATACTAAAAGAAATGTAAAATTTGGAAAAATAAATTTATCTATATATATTTTATATGAAAATTAGTGTATGTCTGTGTGTCCATATTACCATGGCAACCAGTTATATATTATTTTGAAATTTCCGATGGAATGTTTTGTATATAAATAGTTGCCATGGTGATATGTAAGACATATTATTCATATAGAGTTGACAATATTCATGGGCAACGAAGTGCACGGGATCAGATATTTTTTATATATCTATATATATATATATACTAGCTGAATATGTGCACTTCGTTGCCCGTTAAATATACCAACTCTATATGACTCAAACTTTATTGAATTCGATATTTAATATTCGGTGTATGGTGTTTAAAATTAATCTTAACTTTTCCGTTGCCCGGAATAAAAATTCTGATTCGCAGCAATATATTATCAGGTGGGCAATCTACCTGCGGTAGATCGCGGACCCCTAGTTTGTACGTACGTGTATAATTTAACTCTAAAGTACCAAAGTTTTATCAAGTTTGTCGTATTCTACATTTCTACCTATGGTGGATTAATATAATCAATAGCTGATCCCGTGCACTTCGTTTCCCGGAAACCAATAATTATTATATAGGTTGCCATTATAATATGGACACACACACCGACGGAAATCTCAAAATAATATATATCTGGTTGCCATGGTAATAAGAACAAACACACAGAGAGAAATTTTAAAATAATATATAATTGGTTGCCATGGTAATATGAACACACACACACACCCACACATACATTCATTTTTGTATGTATAGACTGACAAAAAATAATAATACAAATCAACTTAGGCCATGTCGCCAGGTGTGCACTTAAAAGACGATAACTCCGGAACCACTAATCGCACAGCGTACAAACTTCACAAAAACTATCTACATATGCCCTGAAATTTTTATCGAAATCGGTTCGGTGGATCTTGAGTTATAAAATGTATTCAAAATGTACAATCATTTTTATATATATATAGATATATAGATAGATAGATTAGACCTCTGGGCAGAAGATAGGCTAATTTAAAAAGGGAGAGGACCAACCCCGGAAGATACTCAAACAGGGAATTTGAGACTTCCGATGGAAATTTTTGTTTATAAATGGTTGCCATGGGTTTCAAAGCTATAATAATAATAATTATTGGTTGCCATTGGTTTAAAATTGTTGTTATGGTAACCGTTATATTTTAAAATAACATATTATTCATAGCGCAGGTATTTTAAATGGGCAACGAAGTGCACGAGATCAGCTAGTAGTAAGTATATAAAATATGGGAAAAAACTGTATGGAATTTTGACATTTTATTTATCTGAAAAAAATAGATAAACAAATATATTCGAAAAGATATATAGGCACAATAGAGATTAAATGCATATCGCACCGTTGTCGTTAAATGAATATTCGATTGCGGTGATAACAATAAATACCTGGTTACCTACATTAATATGTAAGTTATATATTCAATATTATTGTTAAAATATACAGATTAAAAAAATAGTGAGAGAGCGTGTGAGAGAGTACCATCGCAGTAGGTGAGTTGATTTCCGAGACCTACTTTATGTATTAGTTGATTCCCGGGTCATCAAGAGGTATGAGTTGATTCCTGTGTCATTGTATGTTTTAATTTTATTTTATTATATTATTAAATATTAAATTTTTTTATTTTTATTGTTTACGTATTATTAGTAGTTCTCAATGAAAATGAAATTAATAACAATGCATTAATGATATCAAAATATTTTATAATAATAAATATAAATTAAAATAGTTGGCAACTATGAGGATAGTATTTTAAATGTTATAATTAGGGCTCGGAAGTTGTATATTATTCAATATTTTGCTCTCAATTATTCATAGAACATTAAAGCTAAAAAAATCCAAGCTAAACAATGGTCAGTTTAAAAATTAAAAATGGATATTTCGTCAATTTTAGGGGAATAGTGCATATTTCTTGATCTTCATACGCATTTTAATACATTTTGCTTATTTAATATTTTTTAAAAAATACATTGATCTTTTTATTTTTGAAGTATAATTTCTTTCTTGAGGTGTGGGTGGAAAAAATCGTAACGAAAAATGATACGACACGTTTGTTTATTTATTTATATATTTTATCCATAGCAACCATTAATAAACAATAATGTCTATCGTAAATTACATATTTTTTATTGTATTGATTTTTCTCACTCTCTCCCTAATTCACTTATAATTTCATGGGCCCAATTACTTATGAAAGAAGTTAACCTGTTTACCTGCACTGATACCGTCGAGTTGATTCCCGGGTCATTAGCCCTAATAATAACATTTAAAATACCTACTATCCTCATGTTGCCAACTATTTTCATTTATATTTATTATTATCAAATATTTTTATATCATTAATAATTAATAAATAAATAATTATTAATTTCATTCTCATTGTGAACAACTAATAATGCGTAAAAAATAAAAATAAAAATGTTCTCATTCATACATTTTCTAATCATAACCAGCGAGATGGTAGAGAGCAGTAAAATGTGGACTTGTGTACGACCTTTTTTTTCCATGTAGTATCGACGACGTTGCCAGAACCTCTTGCGAATTACTTCGACAACTTTCGTACGACTTGCAGTGTTGAATGTGGATTATTTTAAGTAGAGGAAAAATAATTAAAATAATTTATAACTTTACTTTTAAGTTAAAATACTCAATATTAAATCTAAAATTCAAAAATATCAAAACAATAAAACTGATTGGATACATTTAAGACAATTCACAGTTGTAATATTACGGTATAAATAAATAAATAAATTCTATTCGATTAAACATTAATTACGCAGTGTGTACTAAACAATATATTCTCCTTTTTAGCCAGCACGGTACCTATTACACTTATATTTATTTATTATAGCCAACATACTATTAGGTATAATTTATAATATCAATTTTATATGCGTGAATAATGGGTACAATATGTAGTGTATCGTAGCTTATTTATTTTTCAAAGTAAAAGTTAAATACTTAAGTTCCTACCAGCATCCAGAATCGGGTATACATAAACGTTAAAATATGTGTAAACAATAAACACATAACTTATATCATTATATTTATGTACAATCCAATATTTATGCATTTAAAACAGTTTAAACCTAGTTTAATGTAATAAATAATAATTAAAACTAATACTGCAATATTATTTATTAATATAATACCTACTAATTATTCTAGTTATAACTAAATATTTGTAACTTTTCAGTGGCGTCCGCAGGAGGGGGGGCTAACGGGCTTTTTTTCTCCAATTATTTTAGAAAGCAATGAGCATTTTCAATTTCGACCTCCTAAAAGTATCAACTAGATCCAATTCACTTCCAAAAACATACACCTGGCATCGATGTTTATGATCAGAGCATTTTTTCTACTATAAAAGTGGAAAAGTTACAAACATTTTAAAATACCTCAAACGTCTGAAATTATTAGACTGGACAAAATAAAAATAAAAATAAAATTGTAACTAATTTTCAAGCCCCCCCCCCCCCTGAAAAATCCTGCGTACGCCACTGTAACTTTTAGTATTATTTTTTACAAGCTGCATTGAATCTTTTCACATAGAAGCAACGACAGTTAATTTACAAAATAATTTATAATGTAATCATTGGTGCAATAATTGGAAAATATCAATAAATCCCTCCAAAAGTGTAAGCGTACCTATTGTTCATTCTACGTCATAACTACATTTTTCACAATATAGCAATCCTTATTGGAAGTCAACCAGCAAATATCTTGGTATAACGTTGGAGAAAATATTAACTTGGTCATCGCACTTATCATCTAAACTTCAACAAGCTGTAGTAATGTGAAAATAAGGTGTGCTCGCAATATATACGTATTTACATAAATCTCAGGGGGGCTAACATTATTAACATCAATGTGAGCGGGAGGGCTTCGATCCTACAAAACTAAAAAAAGTAGAGCGCTTGACGGACTTTTTTTTTGGGGGGGGGGGGGGGAGCTAAGCCTCCTCAAGCCCCCGATTTCCACCAATGCTTAATTCGACTGCAAACTTCATAGGTAGGTATTCGATGAACGAAGGAAGAAGAAATAGGTTTAATATTGATTTACCTACTTCTAATTTAATATTAATCAAGAACCTAACCTAACCAAAAAACAGTTGATATATTAGAGATATTTGAAAAAGTACATTTTTTATTCAAGAGTTAAAGACGCAAAAATATTATACTGAAAATATATTATATAGCTCATCGCGTGTGACTGCCGCCAAGGTCGTACGCAGGGAGAGTGCTGTTGAGTGTTGGGTAGATCCGGCCGATGGACGATGGTCGATGGGTACCTATGTCGTATGTCATACGAGCCGATGAAATAGTTTATTTAGAAAATGACATAACAATATATTTTGACCACAGATGTTTCTTATTATAAATTATAATATAAACATCTGTGTACTGTATATAGGTACAATATTATAATATATATATATATTAAGCCATTAAGGGTTATGTTGATGACACTCTTTTTAGTACTACCTATTATAGTTATGAAGAGTGGCTATCATTACAAAGCCAAGCAATGCTGTTCCCAATTCTAAAGATGAAGTCGACGTCACGGAAAAAATATATTGAAACAGACAACAGTACCAACACAATTCCGGCCCAAGGCTAGCTTCCGGAGCATTATTTAGATCCAGCATACTCAATATTTCCCATACGCCGCCTTTATGGCTAATGTAAGAAAAATGCCATACTTTTAATAGAAAGACGGGCTCAGAGCAACAGCGCTAGTCACCTTAAGAATCAAAGCCGAACTTCAAAACATTGAAATCTGTCATTGTGATACTGGATATCTGCAGAGACCAAACGGCTATACAACACTCCTGCCCTAATAATTATGAAAGAGGTGCTTGAACACCTTTTTAGATAGGTACGTAATAGGCGCCATTGCTTGGTAGGCAGTAAGTTCTTAATAATATCATAAGCATGGTAAAGTAAAGTATAGGTAACTATAATCTATATAATAGTATATTATATTACGTGGGTCATTCACCTAGGCAGTGGTGGTGCAATAGGCCATAGGGTTAGTGTGAGACAATTGTTTCACAACTAATAATATTATGTGGCTGTGGGTACTGGGTAGGTAGGTAGCTAACACATGACAGGTAAGTAGGTAACAGAGATGATATTGGATATTTTGTATTTATATACAATACACTAGTCTATAGTTATATTATTTTCATAGAAAAGTGCAATTAAAACAGAAACAACTTTTATTTAAAGCGAGCTGCCAATCAAATTATAATTGTCGAAAGAGTAAAGACGCATACACTACACCTACTGGAATACTAAGGCAATAATTCACAAAAGGTACAAATAAACATTATTAAATATACAATACAGGTGGATAAAGACTATTAATTCATTAACATTTACGATTTAAAATTCAATAATATCAATATTACTGCATAGGCAAATTGACTAAAATTTTTGGGGGGACTCAAGCCCCCCTCCCCATAGCCCATAGGTCATATTGCTTAGTACCACAGAATATAAAAATTAGTACCTACTAATTACTAGATTTTGAGCTGGGGGGACTTGACCGACATTTGGGGGGACCAAGTCCCCCCTATTTGCCCCTATTAGATTACAAAATAAAGATCTTTAAATAATTTAACAAACAATAAAGTAGAATGTAGATACCGTATATCTGGTTGATTTTGAAACTTCAGTAGTTCGGTGTGACTTGAAACAGTTTCATTTCTAATTAATCATATCAATATTATTTTTAGTATATTACTGAGATTTAGTAAGCGAACCGTTTATGGATTAAAATCGATTTTTCTTAACAAATACAAAAAAAAATACCTTATCTATTTGGAGGTGAATCCTAGAAAAAAGATATAGTTAGGGCCGGCAGATGGCACGTGCGACCGCACAGGGCGGCAATTTTTTTTGAAACCTTAGGGGCGGCATTGTTTAAAAATATGTATTTTTCACCATTACTCATTATATTTACTCATTGTAAATCTAAAACAAAAATGATGCTTATTATATTCATTTTACTGGTTCTGTGTCATATTATATTATGTATTTATGTGGTATTAGCTAAATAATAGTAGGTACCTTTTAATCATGCTTCTATGCTTTTAATAAACAATGTGATAAGAGCTAGACGCTAGCATTGTTGTTAATATTTGGGTGGCTCTAATTTAGTCAATAAACAATAATGATAATTATTGTATTAGTCTGGGTTTTGAAAAGTTGTATTATTTCCATACATTATAATATATGTCCCTATCTTATGTAATTCGACAGTATTACATACGGATATTTAATACAATTTAAGTTAGGTATCCTTTTATTAAGACTATCAATTTTTTTTATAAGAAATTCGAGACGATTTTATTAGCAAATGACAAGTGTCAAGTTTCAAGTTTCTTGGTAACGAATAACCAGATAACTTGAATTTATTAAAGTTATTAGCTTCAAGTTAAAGTAGGTATAACAATGAAGTGTAACAATGTAAATAAATAAGTTAATTATTTGTATATTTTATTATTCTTATTAATTAAAGGTAATGCTGTGCCTTAATTCAACCTACTTATAATTAATTAAATATTTAAATGTCCTTAAGTTATTTAAAATTTTCGGAAGACAAATTTTCACCGTTTGAACTAGGGGTCGTGGTTGGGAACGGGTAATATAATACACGGGTACACGGAGCCTAGGCACCCGGGTAAAAATTATACCAAAGCCTGTGTTTTTAATACCCGTGTATATTGCATATTAATTCAGAATTCAAAAATACTTTGTTACGTTATGTATATTCAAATAATTTGTTATTTATTAATAATAAAAATTGTATAGCTCTCGATTACTTACCTACCTGTTATTTAAGTATGTTATGAATACCTAAAAATTTTGCTTAAAAAACACAATATAATATGATATGCTTTCTGTCATATTGAGTACAGAAGGTGAAGAAATCAAGGTTAAGTCAGAACTGCAAAGTAGTGAAATACAATTGTATTTTAGTAGTAAATATATGAGTATTTTAGCTCACGGGTATACACGTATATTTTTATTACACGGGCCTTAACCCCGTGTTGTGTAAAAACACTGGTGCCCGTGTAGTTCACTACACGTGTAATCGAGACCTCTAGTTTGAACTTTGAACTCCTACAATATACCCCAGTTTATAATTAATTTTGTTCATTTTGTATAAATACCTATGTACCTACTAATTATATGGCAACAATTTGTTGAAAGGGGTAACATTTTTTTTTTACTTGCACGGGGCGGGGCATAATACTTAGCGCCAGCCCTGGATATAGTATTAACTATTAGTTACTATAGGCTACTATTAAACTTGTTAGTATTTAGTATTAAGATGACACTACAACCTCATTTGTTATTCCGTCTTACAAGTGCATAACATAGCAAATTAAACTCTAAGCAGATCACGTTTAGGTCTGTTAGTTTAAAAATTAGAGTGAATTGACCTCTTATAAAACTTAAAGGTCAGATTATTACCTAGGGCATTTTGTTATATTTTAATTTTAAAGTGAGTTATTAGTATTTTAAGATGTAGAAATAATTTACAATTTTAAAATACTCATAACATGCTTTTAAGTTAAAATATAATATTCTTACCTTAAGTTTCATAATAGGTCGATTCACTCTAACTTTTAAACGAACTAAACAAAAACTGCTGAGCGTAAAATTTCCTGTTACGCACTTGTAAGACGGAAACAACAAATGTCTGCATCCTTTTAATTTATTTTTTATACTAGCCACTAGGTACCTATTATAGTTATTGCATAAATCTATTTAATAAAAATTAATTGCTGTCCGTTGGTTACCCCGTATTACTTGAGAACAACAGCACCGATTTACTTAATTTTTTTCTAAAATATTCCTTATAGTCCAAAGGAAGTCTTTATGAAAAGAAAAATTGGAAAAGTTGCCAGAAAATGTGTTTATAGTTTATATTTTTAATCCCTATACCTAGTGGCTAGGTAGCTAAAAGGTAGCTCACAGATATTTTTTTTTTAACTCACTTTTATTTTTGCTTAGTTAATAATTAATTACTTGTACTTAAATGAAAATATTTTATTTTATTTTTGCTAATTATAACAAGTAAACTTTAAAATGTTTATAATAGTTTGACAATTGACTCATAATTTTGTAGTCAATATTTATATAGTTATTAGTGAACTGGGCTTATATAACTATGTTTAACCTTTTTCAATGAAACAAATAACAAGTAACAACTATACTCTATTCAAATTAAGAAACACAGTCAACGGTGACCAGTTTTTGTTGGCAGTAGTCAGGCACCACGTGTTTGTCATCCCACCTAGTCAACTATTACAACTGTAATATAATAAGTGTAAGCAATACATTTGACGTGTAATATTGCCACACCCCTGCACACAAGTCGGCCACAACTGTGTTTCTTAACTTGGATATACATATTACATATTACATATAGACAATAAACCTCGAATAAATCAACACCTATATTTCAATTGTTATCTTGTACTTTATTCACACTTTTAAATATATGAATTTCAGAAACGATTTATTCTATTATTTCATCTTCTTCAACTTGGTCAAATGATTTCGTAATGCAATCTGAAAAGACAAAAACAAAATTCTATTTATGAAGCATCATTATTAATTATATTTTCAACATATAAAAAAACATAAGAATATAAATAAATAGTAACAAACAAAAATCACTTTTCTTTTTTAAATTTTATATAAAATAAAATGTTAAGACAGTAAAGTAAAATATTTAAAAATCTTTAAGCAGGGGCTCGGCGCGTCCATGTTAATGTCGGGTAATGACCCAACCTCTTTTTTAATAAATGCGGCCAGCTATCACATTTTATTTACATCATAACTTTATTATGAGCATGAATATATTTAAGCCATGATAATGAGTATATGTATATTTTGAGGCTGCAAAGTTTTGAAATTGTCCGACCACGTTTTAAAAACTTCGGTGTCACTGTCCATAAAACATTTGCTATTCTTATTGTTCAGTTAATGTTGTACATATGACAAATACATTAAATTGTATTGATACAATGACTGAACGTAACTATTCTCTTAACCATTTGTAACTAGTAGCAGCTAGTCGGTAAAATATTTGGTGTCAGATCTAAAACTCATATTATTCTCATGGCCTCACATCAGTACAACCCACAACCCACCCATTGATGTTGAGGCACAGGCCTCAAAAAATTACTTCACAACACCACTGATCACATTTGAGTCAATACCCTAAATTAAATTCTTATGGACATTATTTATTATTTATAAAAACAAACAAAAAGTTCCAACTAATAATCAAAAATATTATCATGAATATGAATTTAAGCTATTATTACTGTTTAAGATAAAAATAATGTAATGATTATTTTTTTTAATTTATAAGTTACCTGTTTATCCTTAAAAGACTTCTTCGCTTTTCCTTTTGCCTTGTGTTTAATCATCATGAAATTCTTGGTTTTCTTTTTTTCTCTGTTTGTCTTACTAGAAAATGGATTTAAACGTCCATCCTTGTATCCAAACTTTTCTCTTCCCTCTTGCCCTTTCTAAATATAATATAATGTATACATATTATGTAATTTATTTAATAGTCAATTTATTGATACCTTAATAGAGTCTATTCTTGTTTGTTTATCGTGTTTTCTTTTTTTATAAATATTTTCAATATCTTTCAGCCTAACTAATTCTCCTCTGCAAAAAAAAAAATAAATAAAAATGTACTATATTATTTAATATGTTTTAAAAATGTTTATAAGTTATTACCTCGATGATTCTTCGGGTTCAGCAGGTCTTTTGCGATTTTTAGCAGATGTCATCTGTTTGCTTAATTGAGCAATTTCTATACGTTTAAAATCTTCATCTGATAAAATTCTCATAGAACTAACTTGTGCTGCTTTTTCTTTCTTTTCAGCCAATTGTTCTTTTTTAGATATTACTTTCTTTTTTTTTGTTATTATATTTGTTGTTGAGTTCTGTGTGGAAATACTTTGATCTGTGTCATTTATACCCTCAGTATCAGAAGTATTTTCTATGTCCTCATTGTCATCATCACTATCATTAACATCTTCATCTTCATCTTCACCATCTATATTCTCATCATCACTGATTTCATTCTCCGAATGACTAACATTCACCCATTCATCATCACATGACTCATTAGAATCATCAGCGGAATCATTATTTTCTGTATCTAGAAGTATTTCAGCACCAGATACAAACTCTTTTGCATCCACTTCACCATATTTTCTTGCAACAATTTCCAATGATGCTTCGGTAGGTCTTCCCTGGATAATATAATAACATAACCATACTTAAATAAAATAAATGTAATACAATTTATAAAAAAAAAATTACCCTATCTTTTTTATGCAATAAATGTGGCATAGAAGATCTATAAACATGTATTAATGACTTAGCTGCCATCATGACACTACGCTCACGATAATTCTTGTATTGAGCAAGATCTCTTAATAAATCTTCAGTCATAACTAATGGGGCTCTTGTACACATCTCACGAATAGCATTTAAACTAAAATACATACATATAACATTATATACTATTTTAAAAATAATTCATTGCAAACTTTACCCAATTGCCATAACATCAGATGAATTTCTTTCTGTAACAAAATTATTCACTAAAGCACGTAACACAGGTTCTAAAACATCAGGTGGAACAATTTCGTGTGATGCCTGAGCAACAAATTGCATCATTCGTACTACCTCTAGAAAATTTTTAATTCAATTATTGTTGTAATAATAGTTAATCTGATATGATAACTTTCAGTAAACATTTAACTATACTTTATACATGCACTAATGAATACTAATAAACTATTAACACAAAAATATATATTATGACATTTGACCATTACAGTAAAAATATCAAAATAAATAAAAGATACAGACTCACATGACTATTCAAATAAATTAAAAATAATATGTATACATTTAATTTACAATTTTTAAAAATAAATAAATATTTATGACTTTATGAGAAAGACAAAACGTATATAATGACCTTTTTGGTGAGGTTGTAGGAACCTTTGGATATAAGGATAAAAATTGAAAATTATTAATTGGTGTAAACCAATTAAACGTGACACTACATCTAATGTCAACATTTTCACTTCAAATCGTTCATGTCTTTTTTCTAATTGATGAAATAACTTCTCAGCAAACCCTTGAGGATCATGTATTAATGTCAAAGCTGCAAAATTAGATGATTGTTTTTGATTCTTTTTTTTTTTATTTTTCTGAAATAATATAATTGAGTTGTTTTAAAATTACATTTTTATGAATACAAATAAAATATAATTTTTAGTTAATTTGATAAGTTACAAAAATACATACCTCAACTAATCTTTTAACTTTTTTTAAATTTTTTGTTCTTTTTCTTGTTGTTTTGCTCACTTTATTTGCCATAATCACTTCTCTAGTATTTGGTGTGTCCTTTAATAATAATTTCAAAAATGTCAGTATTTTAAGGAACAATATAATATATAATTTGAAAAATATTTACATCATCGGAACTTGATGAATCACTATCATCTGAAGAATCATTATTATCCACAGTTACAAAAAATTTTAATGCAGCAACCATGACTTTGGTAATTTTTGAAAAACAACCTGTTGATATTACATTCACTGTCTTAGTATCTCTCCAAATATTTTTCTTGTACAAATCAACCATTATACCCTAAAATAGAAAACCTTATTATATTATTGCAGTATATTACCAATTAGGTAGTTATCCAATTTATGTTAAACTCACCAAAGACATTTTAGCTGCTTTAGCATTATTATCTTTAAGCATAGTGTACATGAAATTTTGAAGATTCTAAATAAAAAACAATAAATACAATCTACATTTGTTCATAACGTAAGTATTATTTTTATAACACTTACTCGATTCAACTTAGCATCTTTATGTTTTGAATTTAAGTTCTTAATGTCAGAAACTATATGTGATTCTAAAAATTTTCTCAATTCCTTATCTTGTGATCTGAGTAAGCCAAAAAATAGTGAAAGCAAATCTGTAGGTGTCAATAATCGCTTATTACGTAACAATATTAAAGCTCGGCAAAATGTCTGAGAATATAAATACATTGAAATTAATATTATTATTTATCATTATTAATAATTATTAATTACCATTCGCATATCCTTATCTAGAACAGGTCCGTGTGTCTGTAACATATTTGTGAGTTCTTGTGCAAAGTTGGCCAATTCACCAGGATAGCAATGCGCTACCTGGGCCATAAACATTACCAGTTCATCAAGACTTTTATTGAAATCTGTTGGGCGCAACGTGAAGACTGCCAATAGTGACTTATAATGGCGTTGTTGTTGTAAGAACTAAAAAACAAAAAAAGTTTGCGTTTTCAATATTAATCATATTAGGTAAGTAGTGAATTTCTTTAAGCTTACTTCATCCTTATATGATGCTGGATCCCTTTTTATAAGATTTTGGAGTTGTGGTAAATTATTTGGCAACTGATTATTGTGCCGTACCATTATGTATTCGAAGTGGCTATCAACACGTCAGACATGAAAACTAGTACGATGTTATGTCAACATGACTATCATAGACAATAAAACTAACAGTATGTGAATCGGGATTCGGGAGCATGGGATAAGGCCACATGTCTGGCCGGGAAATAATGAAATACGGTGAATGCCGAATGGTGATACGGACATACGGTAGATCTCCCGGAGTCGGAGTGATAAAAATAAAAATAAAAAATTCATTATTGCCAACTTCTTAAAGTAAAAATCCCACCAACAATGCTGCAACCTTATAGCGTTTTCGATTTGACGCACTTTTTGCACTCGGTGCGCACTGAGTGCAAAAACGTATTCGATTTGACCAATATCCAGTGAACTGGTGCGGTGTTTTGTATTCGATTTAATTGTAGGGATTAGAATTTCAACTCATTCCGCTAAGTCGAATCATTCAATTCAGCTCCATAGGCGTAAATTGGGGGGGGGGGGGCTTAGACCCCTAAAAAATAGTATAGCCCCCTCATTTTAAATCTTCAAATTTCAGTTTTCAAATTCCTAAGCTGGAAAACAGTAAAGCACCGATAGGTATAAGATTATATTATTAACGTTTAAGTAATACATTTTGTATTGTAATAAAATTAGAAATTATTGAGTTAGATCAATATTAATTATTATTTTATAACAACAATAACAGGTTATGTAATAATATGTTTATGCGAAGTTGGAAGTATCTTATAGCGTTTTCGATTTGACAAAATAGTGTGCACTGAAATTCCACTGGCACAGATAGCAAGTGTTACATGAAAATTGCATTAGGTTTGGAATAGTTGGAAACTATTAACACGGGTATAGGAATAACTTTTTTTTTAAGTATCTGAAACAGAAATTTGAAAAAAAATCCCCCGACTACAATATATTTTTTAAACGTTAATTAGTATCTATAATAGTATAATTACCATTTACCATATTATTAATATTTAATTACAAATACGTATATTATATTTTATTATTAAAAAAATTATTAAAAAAAAATGCAATTCAGACTGCTAGTATAACTATTTATTATTTTAATATTTTATCAAGTTAATATTTAGTATTTAGTGGATTACATAGTACATAGTAGGTACATACTAAACAATAAAGATGCATGTTTTGAGCGATCAGACGCTGAAACGCGTGATC
>NC_042495.1:57593024-57595780 GCF_005508785.2 Acyrthosiphon pisum
ATAAAATATGTGAGTATCTTTAATATTTTGTAACTGCTATTAAAACAATCTATTAGAATCCTTGCATTAAGTTGTCAAGCTTATTTACCGAATGAAAGGTTTTTGGTGAAAATTTCATGTGTTAACGATTACATGACCGTCATGTAATCGTTTTGAGTTACACCAAAAAATAAAATCAATTTTTTCAAAAATTGGTTGTGCGTAGAAATTCCTATTTTTCATAAATTTGTTTTTCGAAAACTACTGTGAAGTTTAATTTTGACCTCCCGAAGCACCAACTTGATTCTCTTTCCTATCAAAAAAAAAAAAATGCAGGAGTCGTTAATCAGAACATTTTATTATTTAAGAATAATACAATTATTCTCATTTAGCTACCATTTACCAAACTGAACTTACACACAGCGACACGCATAACTTAAATGTATTTTAAAAATTGCAAGTAGGTACGTTAATATTTCGTTCAAGAAAACATAATGTTGCGTATAATGAAGTTCCGGCAATATTTATACCTACCTTAAACCTTTACCTATATGGCTATATAGACAGTAGAGTATAGTCATATAGATATTAATATTATATTATTATGATTTATAACGTTTGTATTTTAATTTGTACCGTGATTTGTATTAGCCACTATGGGTCTGGTACGAAACATCGACAATTGTAAGTACAAAATGTCGACAAGTCAATATATCGACAAGTACAAATTATCTGAACTAATACCGTCACAAGAAAGAAAAGATAAACTCAATGTTTACGAATATCTTTTCCTTCAAAATTAACGCCGTAAAAATACATTGTATTGTAGATGCGATCAACGTATTTCCATTGGTTGTAAAAGATGAGCACTAACGATTTTAGATGGAAACCATTATTTGTTTTATACCCGAAGAGTTAAAGCATACATTAAATGGTTGAAGCCTGGCATCGACGTTAGAAGCATCTTTTGATGAATCACATGTAGGAGTATACCACTTAATAAAAGAATTACAAAAAGAACGAAATAATACAGAAATATAATGATTGAGTCAATACTTCGTAGAGTACCTCGTCCACATTCAAAAAAGAAAAATGAACAATGAGAGGACATAATCCAAAACGTTATTCAAAATCAGGGAAACGTCCCAATTATGGAGTTTTTAAGAGGGATTGCTTATAATATGACATTTTTAGTTGAATTTTTGCGAACCTATTTTTATCAATGCGTTTTTTGTTTTTAACAGAAACTCGAATATATAACCAGCTGTGTATAATACTTACGTACTGGGTTATTTACGTATTTATTATATTTTTCAAAGTCGAACAACTTCTGAATAAATCGGTAACTAACTACAATAACACGATATAATAAATATTATGACTCAATTTCGGCCTTGTAGTATATATATTATATGTCGTATCCACATAGTGAAATCACTCATTTCATGAACTGGATATCCAGATAGAGAAATTCGTCCAGATCGTGAATTTTGATGAAAATACATTATATGGACATCCATTTCATGAAATGGGCATTACCTATTTTTTGCACTTTGTGTAATTGTTGTAAAACAAAATTGTTATGTTATTTAGCAATACATAATTATATTATATCATAACTATACTTTTTAAATTGTTTTATGAACAAAAATATACCAATTGCATTGCATATTACATTACAAATATTTTTATTTTATTTTTCATAAACCATCATTATACGTATATCAAATTTATTATATAAATAATTAATCAATTGATTTAAACATTTATTTATTTTTACATGACGATTGATTATTACAGCGATTGTTACATCACATATTATTTTTAAAACATGCACACCTACATGATTGGCAAGGAGTTTTTGCCTTACACGAACAAGACAAAAATCCTTGCCCTCCTGAAATTTTTTTAATCATTTTTCGCAAAGAAAATTCAACATTTTTATCAACTTCATCAGTAGTGAGAAATTGAGTTGTTGATTTTTTTCAAACATTCACTACTGTACCATCCTTGAAGTAAACCATATTTATATTATTTTATAATATAGATCACTGTTAAAACATTATTATCTTTATTGATATTGAAAAGTATGTTATGTAACAGTCGATGTCATAATCAATCGTGAAAAATAAAATAAAAATATTTGTAATATATAATATGATGTAATTGGTATATTTTTGTTCATAAAACAATATAGAAAAGTATAGTTATAATACTATAATGATATAATATAATTATTTATTGCTAAATAATATAAAAATTTTGTTGTACAATAATTACACAAAGTACACAAAATAGGCAATGTCCATTTCATGAAATGGATGCCAGATCTGGACTAATTTTACTATCTGGATATCTGGATATCTGGATATGAAATGAGTGATTTCACTATGTGGGTGCGACATACACAGAGTGTAAAGCAGGAAGACCTGACAGATGAAATCATTTTTGTTCTAATCAATAATTCAAATTTTTTTATATAATATTATATATTTTCACTTGCGATATACCTACGTATTATATAAAAAATGTATTTTAGATTCTGAGTGGAACGATGAATGTATTGATTTTACAATGATGTGTGTTTTTTTATTTTTTTATTTATTTTTTTATATTTTATATTTTTTTTGTGTCTGTGTACACGATAAGTAGTCGAAATAATGCTACGATTTTCAACTTCAGTATCTTGTTCGATCAGAAAGTGAATATCGTTGGTGCATTGGGGAGGTCAAAATTTAAATTTCCCAGTAGTTTTCAAAAGCACCGGGAAAAACAAA
>NC_042495.1:57596490-57622309 GCF_005508785.2 Acyrthosiphon pisum
CGTTATAAGTACCTAATAGATATTATGATATGATTAATTTGGAATTTATTATAGGTCAATTTTTTTTTAATACCATAGATAAGTATATATATGTCTAATACATAGACTGATATACCGTCTCCGCTCAGAATCGTTTTTCTTATACAGTGATATTATATCATTGAATTCAAATTTAATACTATCCATTATACAGTGACCCACTTGTAACCTTCTGTACAGCAGAGCGACATCCACTTACCCACCTTTTAGATTCTGAGTGGAACGATGAATGTATTGATTTTACAATGATGTGTGTTTTTTTATTTTTTTATTTATTTCTTTATATTTTATATTTTTTTTGTGTCTGTGTACACGATAAGTAGTCGAAATAATGCTACGATTTTCAACTTCAGTATCTTGTTCGATCAGAAAGTGAATATCGTTGGTGCATTGGGGAGGTCAAAATTTAAATTTCCCAGTGGTTTTCAAAAGTGCCGGGAAAAACAAAAGAAAAATTAAGGAAAAACGGGAATTTTTACGCACAATCGATTTTTCACAAAATTGAATTTGGTTTTTGGTGTAACTTAAAAAAAATGACCGTAGATACATGAAATTTTGACTGAATGTTTATCTTAGCATTTTTAGTTTTTTATATAAAAATTTTTAATTTGGTTTAAATTTTTTTAGAAAAATTTAAAATAACCACTTTGTGAATCTGATTATAAGAACAATTTTTATAGTAAAAATTTTTTTCTAAGTCAAGTAGTTTATTTTTTGAACTTTTAAAAGTATCAATATTTTTTTGTGTAAAAAAATTTGCTGACATGAGTACCTATACTCTTAAATTATTTATCAATCATATAATTTTCACAATTTTTGTCATATGTTTAATATTAGCATAATTTTTTTTTTTTTTTGGCACGTCTTCTGGTTACACCCTTTATTATCAATTAATTAATCTATATATATAAAAATGAATGTATGTGTGTGTGTGTGTGTGTGTGTGTGTGTGTGTGTGTGTGTCTCCGTATTACCATGGCAACCAATTATATATTATTTTGAAATTTCCGATGGAGTATTTTGTATATAAATGGTTGCCATGATGATATGTAAAACATATTATTCATATAGAGTTGGCAATTTAAATGGGCAACGGGATCAGATATATTTATATATATATATATATATATAGATTAGACCTCTTTTCAGAAGATAGGCTAATTTAAAAAGGGAGATGACCAACCCCGGGAGGTGCTCTAACAGGAATTTTGAGATTTCCGATGGAAATTTTCGTTTATAAATGGTTGCCATGTGTTTTGAAGCTATTATAATAATAATTATTGGTTGCTGGGAAACGAAGTGCACGGGATCAGCTAGTAGGTAATAAAAAGCTCGAAGACCAAAGTCTTACAGTCAATATACGCCAAGCCATCAAGGACCAATAACATCCTATGTTTAAATTACTCCCGAAAACCAAATAGTTTGTCTTTTTATTAATTAGTGTTTTTGTAACTTATGAAAATTACAATTTGTCAATATAATAGTCAAATAATAAATTATGTATATCATAAATATACAAATAGACAATAAAATTACAAATAATTAAGAGTTAATAACTCAATTATAAATATTATAATATAGGTACAAGTTTAAAAAAAAATATTAAGTATTATTATGGGGCCGGAGTGGCGCAGTGGTCACACAGTTGACTTACGACTCACACAGTCATCGGTTCGATTCATAGCAAAGTGCAAAAAAAATGTGTGTGATTCTACGCAGTCACCATTTTCCCGTGCTGTCGTCCGATTGCGTCATCCGGTTTCCAACTAGGTCCCACTCCACTGGGAGTGAAGACCGCACATGTCTCCTCTTGGAGAAGGGGGGTAGTATCATGCATATAGTGATATATACATTGATAAATAGATCACATGATCTCCCTACTACCCACTTGTGATAAGCATTGTCAAAGACCTTGAGGTCGTTACAATGAACAAATATAAAAAAAAAAAAAAAAAAAAAAAAAAGTATTATTATATTGGTCTGAAGAACTTTTTTTTTGCCTACCTACCTATAGACTATAGTTGTTAGCATACCTTTCAACAATTTGAAATGACATCCCTCAATTAAACAATTATAGTACACAATTTATTTAATTTTTTCCTTTATATTTCCTTGTAACGCGCTAACGCCTAACACTGAGAACACTATTTTATACATTTTTTAAAAAAAAGGCTTATGTGGGATCTGACCCCACATCTTCCCCTTGTACACGGTCCTGTCTGACGCCCTTAAGGGTATAAATTATAAATTGTTATAAAAGCTTCAAGCATATAGTATTTCACTATTGCCTACTTGTAATTGCATTTAATAAATTGTTAGTTAAACTTTTTTTTAAATTTTTTTAAAAGATTACATAATATAAATAGCATTGCTAGGTATTTGCAATTGAGAGGAGGGTAGAGTCACACTAAAGTGTTGATACTGATTTATGGACTATTTGTTTTATGGTCATCTAACAAATAAGATAAATAAATAATTATGAAAAATATTTTAGGTGATATGGGAAGGGAGCTTAAGAGGCTAAGCTTAAGTGTCCATAGCCCCCCCCCCCAAATCCCAAACAATTTTTGCGCCTATAGTACCATATGATTTAGGTTTATTCGTATTTCATATAGGTATATTTTTACGTAATTAATAATGAACAATTATAAGTCAACTACAGATTGTATCTACTCTAATACAATTCTATATAAATACAGTCAAACGTAAGTATAGTGCCAATGGGAGGGATTCTAAGCGAGTTCGATGTCAAATAAACTGCACCCTCATCTATACCAAGCTAATAATTATTTCTTACATAATATTTTGACATCTCTAAAATAAATCTAATATATTTATCTATGATAATATTATTCTTATGCAGTATAATATGTTATAGCTTAACAAATATAATAAACATAATATACCCTACCGCTTGTACTTGACTATGCCTGTAACGTCTTTGAGTTAAATTATGGTGTTTATGTTTTTTGAAATAAATTCGTGATATATATACGATTGAAACTTTGACGTATTTGTTCATTGGAACGAGTCCTAAAACATCGTTCACATTTTTAAGCATTTTTGAAATTTATTTAATGTAGTCGTACCTTTATAACAAATGGCGACGTTTAATGGTTCTACAATTTTACTTAAAATAAACTTCGTGGTTGGCGAACGCTCGATTATATTCATAGGTACCTACGCAATAATATCTTGCTCTGTTTATTTGTATAGTTACTAGTTACCCACCAGGGGCGGACTGGAAGGTAAACAGCCCAGTATTCTATAAAACTAAACGGCCCAAACCCCTTTATAACAGCTTCTTTATGAATACCTACTTTTTCGGGTATAAATTATAAATAGATAATAGCCATTAGGGTAATAATATTATAAATTGTATAAGAATCATAAATGTATAATCCTTTTAATATTTTTGATGTTTGTTTACTATTGTTTTTATAATTTATTTCATTGGCACAATTCATAGGTACTCTTATTAAACCAAAATCATCTTCATCAGTTTCAGAATCGTCACGTTATTATAATCATTACTTTTAATATAAACTTAAAATAAATGTTATCTGTTCTCTTTTTCAACAAATCTACAACATTTTCATAAATATTTGCAAATGGTTCAATAATTGTAGTTTAGCAATAACTTTCTGGCGGTCGATGTACCAACCAAATCAGATAAAGTGTTTAAACATTTTTCTGGATAAAACTGATTTTTAAAATTGTTGCTTAAGGAATTATAATACACTATAGGTACAACATACTTACATACCTAATATGCTCATACAATTATTATTATTATAAACTTATGGTTCGACTATGAACTTATTGTTGCATTTTACCAACCAATAACAGTGTTTTTTAAACTGTTTCGTATTTAAAAATAAATTTATTAGTAATATCATCAAATGCTCAAAATTTCAAATGCCCCGGCGGCCCAGCCCACACATATAAGCCGGCACACTAGCACATCTGGCCAGTCCGCCCCTGTCACCCACAGCTCACAAGTCATAAATAATTTGTAAACATAACGTTCAATAATCAATGACGAATCTTTAGATGAATCCAAGATTAACGTCATCATTTTAATAAGTAAAAGGCGTGATTTGGTTAAACACTTAAGCTTATAGACTATAGTTTATATACCAAAACACCCTTCGGTTATCGGCTAAAACCTATGGGCTATGTTAATCGCTATTACCTACCTATAAACTATTTACCTAGCTATACAATATACATATTATCTAAGTATATTACAATAGACCTTCTACAGAATGCTATAAATTATAAGTGCTTTATTATTTATTTATTTTAAACTTTAAGCACAATTTTTTTTCTGTTTTTAAACAAACGTAAAATAATAACAAATTCCTTTTCAAATTATTTATAACAAAAACAAATAGGTACTCGTATATGTACAATATATTATAACATTATTTAGCCAGTTGTCGAAGTGCGGGGGGGGATACGGAGGGATGACATCCCTCTACTTTTTTTGCTAAAGGCTTGAAAATATGTTATTTATTTGTTTAGTTTTAAAGATTATTTATAATAGAAAAAGATTGTAGCATTTTATGATGCATAAACAAAATATGAACTATAAAAAAAATAATACTATACAAGGTATGAAGAATGTTGTGATGATATCAGGAAATCTGAATTGTAAGGCATCCCTCCACTTATCTTGAGCCATTTTGACCACTGTATCTAAAGAGTTAACAACTTTTTATTGTATTATATGGGCTGTATTAGGACAGTGTTTACACAATGGTACAGTCCTAATACTCATAGGCGTAAATAGTGTTTGAAATTTGAGGAGCTGTAGATCAGGTCTATACTAGGTATTGATACTCTTATGATGCTTTTAAATTATAGGTATGAAATCATTAGTTTTGGGGGGCTATGCACCCTCATTCCCCCTATTTTCGCATATGCTAATACTACTAACAGTCCTAATCATAAATACAGAATAATTATTTAGTATAACTTCAAATTTTAGTTATTAAAAATATCGATCATACCTACTTATGTGTAGGTATTATAGTTGTATAGCAGTAAAGGCCATAATATATGCATGTATGTATCTAATTGGGGGGGGAGGGCGCAGGAGGAGCTAAAGTAATTTTACAGACATTTTAGAATACCCCAACTATTTCGTTAAGTATGGAACATCATATAAATTATAATTATTTTATTAATTATTTCATTAATAATTGTTGTGATTTTAATAATTGCAATGAATACAATAGCTAGGTAGCAATTTCATCTTCTGAATGGGAGAGAAATTTTAGCGCCATGAATAATAAGGTTCCTAGGTAATTAGTTAGAAAAGAAATATGTTTCCACCAAAATGAAAAACGGAACGACACAAACCGTCGCCGGTTCGAACCTCGACCATGATGGGGTGATCTCTTTTTAAAAAGTGAACTGAGGCCCTCGACTTTTATTTTACCAATTTGAGTACCTATATATCAACCTATAAAATTCCATAACTTATATATTATGCATTAGGATTAGTTCACTTATTATCAATTCATTAAAAATTTACAATCTACAAGTAACATAATGAAACTATAAAATAATTGTACAATGCCTTATTGCCTTATATGTTAATATTTTTTACATAAATATAATATGTAATAGCAGCTGTACTGCTGTTATTTACAATCAATGATAATATTATGTAATTCATTATATTTGTTATGATTTATGAAACACGTAACGATATTATACGAAGTGCCGATAATCGTAATTTATAAGTATCCGCATTCCGCAATAACATACATCCAAATTTGGTAATCATACATGAATATGGTGGCAACTTATTTGAGTCTTGAGATATATTGTGGTGTTTGTTAATGACCTTTGGAAATCTTCTATACAATGTATAAATCAATACATAGTCTATAAGTATATTACTCTAGTGACTAGGTAAATGGTAAGTATATATAATGTATATAATATTTTTTATTGATATTTATTATTGAGGTACTTACCACTAGTCAGAGACCTCGGCTGTTAACTCTTAATTATTGTGCTAATTAAATATATCACATGATATCATAAAAATTAAAATTAACTACTTTAACTTAAACATGTAGTATGTACACATGTAACAGATCATGCCCCCTCCCATTAGCTGTATTTTCGCCGAATATTTTTTAATTATAAAAATACATTTTGACTTCTTTTATAAAAAAAACTAATAGAGGAATGAACATTTTAAATTGAACTTGGACTCAACAATAATATAATATTATAAATAGGTAGTTCCTAGTACCTCGTACCTATCTCATTAAGATGTAAGTTGTTTGTAACAAATGGATTATACTATAATCATTATGGGTAGCTTAAATAAAAAGCTGTTAAAATTGTTATTAATTTCAATAGGATGTACCAATTTAATATTATATTATATTTGGTCATATAATAAGTATAAAAGTTGTCTCTAGTTCAAACAATACAAATTTAATTTGTATAAGGTTTTTTTTTATTGCCAATACCGCATCCATCTTATATCTATGTCCAAGCTACGCTACCTACTGGGTATCATAAATTATACCAAACTGGAAGTCTATAAAAGTATCAACATTCAACAATCAACACGATAATATAATTAAATACATCGAAAATTGACGCGCATTTAAAAATATTATAAAATGTTTGTTTAACTCGTATCTAAAAATAAGCCACTAGTACCTAGCACCTACTTATATGTACCTATATAATACTGAATGTGTAGGTATAGGTACCTAATATAAAATATTATAATAATATTACATCATGTATTATGCGGCATGCCCATTCACCGCCCTATTATGACGTTTGACGGCTTATGACCCCAATGTAACCATCAGGCTAATAATTAGTAATCGCACGAAGTACAAAACAAAATTCCAATTACAAGCAATAAGAGATTCGAATAAATAAATTAATATAGGATAAGAGCATTATTATAGTGTATTATTATCACGCGTAGAATTAAATAGGTTAGTAATTAATCTCAAATACGATAAAATAAAATGATTAGTGTTCGAACTTACTGGCGTGCATCATTATTTTTTTTAATCAATGTATTTTGTCTGCCACGTGTAATAAATAATGTCAGTTCGGATATCCACAATACAATAACAGAATAATTGGTGAACAGTGAACACATAATAACAATTGAACTAGTCTATTTATTTTTCGAGTAGTTTCCTACCCAAATGATTTATTCTATAGAGAAGTACCTAATTAGTTATCGTGAAAAAATATTAGATCCATTCAACGACCTATGCGTTGATCACTATTAGGTACGCCATCACGGGCTTGGCTTTTATCACGTGATTGTTAACATTTTCTTTTAAATGTAGGTACTAGGTAAGCACTTCTCGATTAAATTAATTTACATGGATAGTAAACTATCTTTTAAATCTCGCCTACCTATATAAAAAAGTATTCAGACAAGTGGTATGACCACGTGTTAAAATATGATAATACTAATTTATAACTATTACGCAGTCATATTATACTCTCTAAAAATGTACTAAATAATAAATATACATGCTGCGTTGAACGCTTTAAAGATCAAAAACATGTGCTCTTAAACATAAGCTTACGCAAGGGGTAGTCATGGTAGGCACTTGACTACTCTGCGAACTCCCCCCGGCCCCCCTCAATATTAAATATTATTATTATGATAGTTGATAGCCAATCATAAAATACTTTTTTACTACCTATGGTAAATGTAGTTAAATGAGGTTACCCCATCTAAATTAGTTTTTATAACTTAGGCGTGAATATGAATACCTATTATAATATATACGTAATATATGCGTGTGTTAATGTTTTATGTACTTATGTATATGACTACCCTACCAGAAATTCTGCGCACGCTTATGCTCTTAAAAACAAAAAAAAAAACGGCATAGTTTATTTTTATCTTAAATTTAGGTAGGTACCTACCTACGTTGGTCTAAGATTACATTAATATATGATTCTTTACTCTTCACATCCACAATATTATATTATTATAGATTTGAAGAATACTTAGGTGGTAAGTATATATAATTATCTTATACTTATATGAGGATTATTATACTATCAATATATTATAGATACCTAGGTATTATATTTGATAAAAACTTATAATAAGTCATAATACCTACTTTGAAGAAACTAGAAATCAACATTTCACATAAGGAGGGTACAGAGGCGGATCCAGGGCTTAATTTTAGGAGGGGCATGGGGGGAAAAGTTCCAAAATTGGCTAAACACATTGTAAGACAAAGGAAAACTATGCTCCCTTTGCCTCCCCCCTATATCACAACTGGGAGGGTACAATATTGCAATAGCCATATTAGCTATACTGAAGTTAGGTATTTTAAAATGCTTAAAATATGTCTTAAAACACTATAAATGCACCTAAAATGACAAAAAACGCAAAATAAAAGTTTAATTTTTTTATTTTCTGATGTATGAAACGAATTTTGTGTTATTGGAAAGTGTTGTTTTAGGACATTCAGAAAAAAAATGCAATTTTCATTTTGCATTGAAATCCACTCCTTATTAATGACCCATCGGCATCACCTATATGTTGCACGCTGAGTTCAATATGGAAAGTTTCAAGATTGTCAGGAATCTTGAAGTTGAGTACCTACCTACCTACTTGAGTTTGTTTTGTATCGGTGGCATCTGGTTTATATGTGTAAAGCTTACACCACAGTATTCACATAGACATCGGCACATATTAGGGAAAGTGCATTCTTTATAGTTATTTAACTATAAAATAAATAATTAGGAATTGGGATACTCTGGTCACTGGTGTGTCTCAGACGCTTTATGATGATTCATTCATTTATTTATTTATTTTTACTTGTATATTGTATAGGTACGATCATAGGCGCAAATAGGAGGGAGGCTTTAGGTGCTAAGCCCTCCCAAAAATGTCCATAGCCCCCCAAACATTTCCTACATTTCGTTTTAAGCTTATTCAATATTATCAAAATAAGGCTTTAGCCCCCCCCCCCCCCAAATCTCAAATGTTATTTGCGCCTATGAGTACGATATACCTACTATAAATGTATAGCTGGACTTTGCTCGGAAAAAAATGAACAAACATAAAATACGCTGCTATTATCGGTAGGTATACCGATCGGCTTTCTCGGTTTAGTATACCTACCTATACAGCTAGTATACCTACCTATTACCTATTAGTTCGCTGAAACATTGGCATCAGCATATTATTTCCTTTTATTTAAAAATATTCCTTAGAAATGCATTTTATTTCTGTAACCAATGGCAAAAGTTACATCATACTACGTATTGTTGAGGCCGACAACAATGAACCACTACGATATTTAATAATGAAATTTAATTTTAAGTAATTAAAAATAATAATTAGTAACAAAAATAATTTAAATTACCTACTACATATTATTATAGCTATTGTCTATTTGCATTTTTAATAATATAATGATTGATATATAATATAATGAGTAGTTAAGTGGATGGATATATTTAATTGCTTATTATTGGTCGTGTAACGTGTTAGGTAGGTACCTACTAGCATTGATTATACATACTATGTATAATCAATGGTACTCGGTATATGTACTTTTTAATATTAAGAGGATGCTACCCATGCATTTGTTGTCTCCGTCTTACACACGTACGGTATACTCGATATACCAAATTTTCGTTCACTAGTTTCAATAGTATGCTGTTATAACTATAGTTTCGATATTAGAGTGATTTGATACATCATCAATTTCTTAGACAATAACATTATCTGTGCTTAAGCGTTGGCTTCTAATTTCTATTCGATATTTTAATTTTTAAGTGAGATATGAGAATTTTTAATTTTTGGTATTTCACATACTCATTACCCATATCTTGCTTGAAAATGAAAATCTCAAAAAATCGGCAACGCTTAAGCACAGATAATGTTCTTGCCTAAAAGTTTTATAATAGGTAAATTCACTCTAGTATCAAAACTAAAAGCACACTAGTCACTATTGAAACTAGTGAACGACAATTTGCTATGTCGTGCGTGTGTAAGACGGAGACAACAAATGTTAAAATGTATGGGTAGCGTCCTCTTAATATTTCATGCTAGTGCGGCCTACGAATACGATCAATAAAACTTATCTATTGATCTTTTAACTTTTTAAGTTGACCTTTTGCAATCATTTCGTCTAGAACATACTACCATTAATTTATACTACCTAGTTAGTAGTATTTATAAACATCGATACTATTCATAAAGTCATAACCCGTAAGTATATACTCAAGGGCGTATACCACCTACCATTTATACTGCAGAGGTATTCAAAATTTCAAAGTTTTCATCCCACATTCCAACGAGTTTCAAATTATTATAAGGATACAGAAAGATAATGTATTAATGTTTAATTATCCATAATAAGATATAAATATAATATATTATAAATACATCAATTATATCGTATATAAGACTACAGATTTAATAATAATAAAATGTATAGAAAACCAAAAAGTAATGTTTTACGATTAAAATAAAATAAAAATAATATATTAATCAACATCATCATTATTTTACGCCCTTTGGAGCAGCCACGCCGTACAGTCTGACATTGTTCTGTGGTCTGAATAACCTAACCTATAGAATTATAATTTATAAATAATAATAATAAGTTTTAAATTATAATTTATAATACCTATTATAGTATCAGTACCTACGTCACCGTTTTATGCAATAGGCAAAGGTGAGCAAGTTAATGAAAATAATTAACTCAAGTTAAGTTAAGTTAAGAGGACACAAGATCGATAAGTTAAAAGTTAATATAGAAAAAAATATTAACTTAACTCAGTTTGTAAAAAGTTCATCTATTGTTTTAAATTAGTATGTAAATTACATAAAGAGTTAATGTGACTTTCTAGTTTCTAATTTATAAATTATAAAAAACAATTTTATTGAACTTTTATCATAATGTACACTATACTTTTACTTTACTATTATTTATTAATTTAAACTGTACTCATCTCAAATAAATAATTTAACAAATATATTTTTTTTATATCGTATAGCAATTGAATGTCATAATACGTGAAGATGAGAACATGACCTTCATGTGTGATAGTAATATTTACGTATAAACGAAAAATTTCAAAATGTTTTTAACTTGATCGATTTTTTTTAAACCAACTGAGAAAAGCTAAGTTATTTCAACTGTAAATTAAACTAGTTAAGTTCATAAGTTGATTAGAAAATAAACTAACTAGTTAAGTTAAAAAGTTTAAAAAAATTAACTTTTTAACTAGTTAATGGCACCTTTGACAATAGGTATATAACTCCCGGAAATTTGGAGATAAAGAAAAACATTTACTTGTTATGATTATTTAGGTATTTATTATTATTAATATAGGGACACTTTTAAGTATTATTACTTATTCAACTAAACTAAACTAAAATATAAATAGGAACCTATGTTGTAATTCATTGTTAAATTGTTAGATTATGAATACAAAATTAAAATTACATTAATATTACACAATATTTTTTTGACTTTTTCATCAATAGGTACCGAATTCAAATTATTAATTTATTATAATAAAATTATAACTTCTGTTTTAGTTGTATTTTCCACTTAGCTTAATACATGCAAACATCGGATCCAATGTAAATAAGCAAATGTTTAAATAGGTATACCTAGTTTTAAAGTCTTACACCAGTACTGTCTAGTTGGTAGGTACCTACCTATTACTTAAATGGAAAGTGTACATCTCGAGACTCGAATTCTTGATGCCATATACCTATAGTAAGTACCTCTACTTTCCTCTACTCGATAGTATTATTAAAAAAAATAATTATCCATTTATCAATAAACATGGGTTTATAAATTATAATAGTTTATATTAGAAGACAAGGCTAATCCTAATAAAAAAATATTTTCCTGTTTTTAATTAACTTGTATTTTTAAAGTTAAACAATTTATGAATGATTTTTTACTTACATTGTTAATGTAATTAATTGAAGAAAAATAATATATTATTCCTTGTATTATAATATCTAGAGTAATATTTGTATACCTATAAGTTGATTATTATTTCAAAATAACTAAACCCCAATGCAGAGAGATAGGCCATTATGCTACCTAAATGTTGTTACAATTTATTTAATGCTATTATAAATGTTCTTATTGTCTTCACTAATATACTAAGCAATTTATAATCTTGCCTATCCATAAATACCGTTTAATTGAAGTAATGGGATAATCTATATACATAAACATGTTTTCTTAGCATGTTTCAATGTTTTTTCATAAAATAAGTTCAACAACAGAAGAGGCGTTAATAGATTTTTTTCATTTTTTTCTTTTTTTTTATAATTCATAAATAATTCGTCAATGTTTTTAAAATAAGTTTTCAAATAGTTTTCTTTATACATATACATTATAAATATTACCAGAATACCTTAGTGATGAAAACAACATAATTTTATATATAAAAAAAACAAATATAATTAAAAAAAAATAGAAACAAAAATATAACTAGTACAAAAAATATCAAATACAAATTAAATTTAATACAAATCAGTTCGATTATTTAATACAAAACTAACTTAATTACAGTTTAATTATTAATTTATAACACTATTTGTATTGGTATACTCTGCACTCATATAGACTATGAATATTTTTATTACTAAATCATAATCAAACTATAGTCAAAAACTTAATTTGAAACAATCTCTTGTCTCCTCATTACTGGTTCTTCTTCATTTGGAAATTTAACCATGTAATGATCTTTATCCAATAATTTGTACTTGTCTTCTCTGAAGTGTGAGAAATCACACATAAATCTATCAATTCCATCAAAGTAGATTTGTAGAACAACGGGTGACACTGATTCCAGTCCTGATAAAGATGCCAGCGAATCGTAATAATCCTTTGACCTACGACCCATCATGTGGAGTTCTTTAGGTCGTAATCCACTTGCTAATCTTAACTCTACGTCTAGGCGTGTATCTTCGATCATTTCTTCCTTACTTGGCAATTTCATTCGCCCTTCTAAAAATGTTTTGGCAAATTGTACCTGTAAATAAAACTCAGTTATATGTATATCAAAGTGTTAAACATATTACAACACATTTTACCTATTTTTTATTTTATTCGATAAGATTAAAGAATATTAGAATTTAGTGGGGGTTTTAGTTTGTACTCATTGCAGAATTACCTGTAAATCAATCATACAGAAACCAGCGGTGTTGGTTGGAATTCCAATGAAGTACATTGTAGGGTGCTCAATGTTCAGAACATGCTTAAAAAGTGGCTTTACATGATTGTTCTCTACACGAATACCACACTCTGGGCTCAGGAATGGGTACTTATAGTTGTATCCTGCTCAAAGTTAAATAGATTATATGTAAATACAAACATACAGGTGAAATTATGTATATAAATTAATTTAAGACTAAGTTGAGTTTAAGATTAGAAATAAAAAATAAATAACTAAAAATATTATCTTATTAGTTCTAGACCTTTGAAAGGTCATTCAAATGAAGAAAATCCAGTATAGAAACATGAACATTTTGATGATATGTGCCTAAATAGGCCATAAGATTTCTCTATAGCCATAGTAGGCCAATTTCTTTATATTTCTAAAACAAAATATTGAAAATAATTAAAGTTGATTTTAGTAGCTAAAATGTTTTATTTATTTATTTATTTAATTTACCGGTAGTATTAATTGCTTACCTGTGCAATATAAAATTGAATCAACTTGTTCATAAGATCCATCTTGGAAAACTATTCCATTTTCCACTACTTCTTTAATATCAGTTTTTTGAACCATGTTTGATGGAAATTTCATGTTTTTAACACGCTGGTTATGGTGACTCAGGTAAACCTAAGATAAAAATCATTTAAATCTTTACTAATATTTGGAATGAAATAAGAAAAAAAAAAATTCAAATGAATATATTGTTATTACTTTTTCTGCAACTTTTGCAATATCAAATGATATATCTAATCCTGAGGGACCACAACCAATCACTGCAATACTTTTGTCCTTAAATACAGAAGAATCCCTGTAATCATGGCTATGCATTTTAATTCCCCGAAATTTCTCTATTCCAGGAACCTCGGGAATTGCTGGATTACTGTAATTGCTGAAATAGGTATGAGAAAAATTAATAAGAGACAATTTAAGTAGTAAATATAATAAAAAAAAATTATGTATGTATAAATTAATTACCCTATACAAATAATAACTCCATCAAATTCCAATATTTCCACATTATTTTCTTGCAAGTCAATTACAGTTACACGCCAACGATTCCCCTCTAAAGGACTAATTTCCTTTACATGATGATGAAACTATAATACAATTAATAAATAAACAATAACTCATAATATGTTATTTACTATATTATATTAGTTTTTATTTTATAAATATCCATTAATATTATTACCTTGATATGTTTCATTAAGTCAAAATGGTCTGCGTAGTCTTCCAAATATTTTAGCATTTCGTTGGCTGCCACGTATGATTTGTCTTCAGGTCCTTTATGGGGAAATCCCTGAAGTTCCATGATTTCTTTAGGCAAATTTGTTCTAAAAATAAAAACCTTCTTAGAAAAATGATTAATATTTTTAAAAAATTATGTATACCTTAAACTTTTGTACATGCTCGAATGAACTGGTAAGCCATATTTGTCTTTGCCTACTCTGTCAGTGTATACCCAAGTACCACCAACATTGTCAGTCTGTTCAAATGCCACACATTTGAACAAAGATCCTTCAGCTGTAAAGTGTTTAATAGCTGCTAATCCAGCTCCTCCACAACCAACGATCGCCACTGATTTTTTATTTTCTTGTGCTTAAAATTAAATTCAGTACAAATGTTAATAACTTAGGTAGAAAATAAAATATACAATTTTCTATAAATTATTTAGACTATATTTAAAATTGATAATATAATATAGGTAATGATAATGATAATTAATGTCTATTCTTGATATTTTGTATACAATAAAAAGATTTTGTTAAGTAGGTGATGATGTATATTAAAAAATGCATTTGTGATCTAAAAACACTAAAAAATGCCTTGAAAAAATTCCACGGAATTGACCTTCTTTCACGGAATGGCTTTCTTCTTCTAGATAAATTTATGAATCATTTTATTTAAAAAACAGATTACCTTAAGTTGTTTAGTACAATATGTGTATTCACATATTTTTATTTTTATTTTTTTGTAATATTTCTAGAAATAGGTTAAAAAAATGACCTAAAGAATAAATAATGTCCTAAAAATACACTTCAATGTCAAAAACCCCAAATATGTAAAAATGCCCCAAAAAAAGTTTTTTGTTGTACTTGAAACACATTTTTAACTTGGAAAGCATAGTGTCAAGTATTCCAGGAAATAAATAAATAAATACAAATGCAACAAAAATCTAGTCCTAATTATAAACATATAGGTATAGCCAAGAATATAAAAATTATAAATAAATGAAAAATTACTCACCAAGACACATTGTTTCAAGTATATGCGAGGATTTCAAGATAAAAATTGATTTCCAAAACACAATTGTTCAGCCAATGCAACAATATCTGATTTGAACACTAATAAGTTTTGTGGTTTTATAGAAAATTATACACCCCACTCTTTTTAATTTTACCTATCAGCTATTATTATTTTAGTACTTCTATTTCATCAGATTAGTTATTAACGATCACGTGATAAATTTCTTGACCGTTGATCACCAGCTATTATAGGTACTCATGTCTACATGATATAATATTATGTACGTATTTACATCTTTAAACTAATTTATGAAATTGATTGATAAACTCTGTAAATATTATTATGCATAAAATAATATTATTCATAAACATAATTAACTATACATAATTACCTTTAGATAATTATTTTCTAAAAATTTGATTTTCTACGATCACCTATTCAACATATTATCAAAAAAAAAAAAAAAACACTTTTGACACAGGTACCTAAATAAAATATTACAGTCTGAGTAAAGATCCTTAAATTTAATTATTTATTTGTATCATAATATCAAAAGGATTTATACTACTTATTTAGGACACAATTAAACTATTAATTTACTTATAATTTAGATCTTAAAAATATTTTGAATTATATTATTATAAAGCATTAATTTTTATTTTAGTTCACAGTTTTAATTTTTTAAAACTAGTGATTTTTATTTTCAAGACCCAAACATTTAATGCATGTTATGCTTAATGTAAAAAATATTTTTTAATAAAAACATAATATGGAATATTGAATTATTTCTTTAATGCGATCTCGAAATAACAATACCAATAAAATAGTCACCAAGACAACAGTGAATAATTATTGATCAAAGTTGATACGCAAATTTAATAATATAAATATATACCTAATAATCGCATTATAACAATCTACTAAAATATAATGTATTGTGCACTAATTAGTAAAAGGTATGTAAATACAGAATATTTTTATATTTTATTAGCAATTATTGATTTAAATAGAATTTGTACTATGAACACTTTTTTTTTATAATTTTATTATTAAGGTATAATATAATAAATTAATACAATACAAATCAAATGCTCAATACAATTTAGATAATCCACTATAGAATTTAGATTAAATTTGTAAAATTTAGCGACTTATAAGTTATTTTATGAATTATTTAAACATTTTGTTTAAAACAAAAGAATGTTAAATAATCTTAACTTTAAAGTAAAACATTATTTAAATAATAACCACATGTTTTACATTCAAAATTATTTTAGTTGAACATTGAATGAATAAATAATTGATTACAAATACAATTATTTGATTCTTAATGAAGCTTTCTAAATGTATTCAAATTTTTAAAGCTTTTGGCTATTGTTAAAAGTTATAAGTAATAACATAGTTATATATTTTTTGATCTTTGATTGTTATTATAGATTACTTAACATATAAATTATGTAATAACAAAACTGTTTTGATTTGGAAGGTTATAAATTGATTGGACTTTATATTATTATTTAGTATTTACAGTTTACCTATTATATTGCAGAGTATTTTTTTTTTTTTAAATTAGTTTTGATTATTGAAGAATTGTATACACAAAAATAAAGTTAAATATCTAAACACTATATTATAGTTTATGAAATAATGATTTTTCAATCTACAGTAGAAATAAAAAAATAATTTTAATGAGTTTTAAGCAACATAATATTTAATTGAACATTGGACTTTATAATCATAATTTATCATTATTAAACCGGGTCATACTATGGTCACTGACAGAATTCTAAACTAAGAACTAAATCGTTCTTTAACACCCTATACCATAATTTATAATTAATTGTATAGTTATCTTAAATTATTTTGTCGGAAATTACTTCAAAATAAGCTACATCAGTATTTTATAGTAAACTAGTAAATATACAATTTACAATTTTTCAATTAAATGGAACATCACATTTTCAATAGGTTTACATTGTAATAACTTAACCTATAAATAAGAATAAATAAGAACCAAGTTGTATGTATTGAATTATAGTTTATTTTTAATTAAGACAAATTATCAGTTATAATTACATACAATGCACAATATCAATATTTATTTTGATCTACAATTTTAACAGGTATTGAATTAAAAATAATAATATTTTTTGTTATAAAAATCATATTAACATTATTTTTTTATTTTTTACATTAATAGTTATTAAAGATTAGGTATAAAAATTAAATACTTTAGGATTAGATAATAGTTTAACTCCACAATCAATTTAAGAAGAACCGGTAGGAAAATTAAAGGTTAGATAGTCCCAATTATAATAATTCCTTTGTGTTTGAAAGTAAAACACCCAACCAATAAGTAACACAGACCAGAAAATAAAGCCAATACCAGATCTCAAAACATAACGCTGAAATTGAGGCTGTTCTTCGAATGGTTCAGCTAGGTAAGCATCATTATAATGCCATACAAAATTTACCAACCAAAAAAATGGCAACAAGAAAAATCCTGCAATATAATAAATACGACAGATATTCAGCTTTTCATCCTTTTTAATACTTGTTCTCCAATTATGGGGTGGTCTATGTTCAGTTTGATTTCCATCATGCACATTACGAGTCTGTGGATTTTGATGAATTCTCACTTCTGGATACTGATTTTCAGTTTCATTTGCTTGAGAAGTTGTTGGGTTTGTTGACACATCTTAAATTAAATAGTGATGTGATTAATTATCATTACAATATGTGGAATTATAAACAATACAAAAACAATTCAATTTTTAAACAAATTAATGCCTATTAAAGGTAATTATTTACTGCAACCTTATTACTAAATGTCTATAGTCTATACTCATTAGTCGAACCTAAATAAAAAAAATTCATTCTTACCCATTATTTATGAAGTAGTTACAAAATATATTAATATATATATACAGGGAGTATTGACTAGAGTTGAAGCAAATTTTTATTTTAGACAGTTTATTATTTAATTAAATTAGAATAATAATTAACTAAGATGCCAAATTACCAATATGCCATGATATTATATTGAATTGAAATTAAATATTTGTCATGATATGATAAAATAAAATAACATTCTACATTTTATCAGTTATCAACGTAAGTAGATAAACCTTATCATCTATTTTATTTGATTTTTTTCTATTTTTTAGTTCATGACACGGCTATAGCATAGAACAATATAGATAGAACGGCTATAGAAATAGGTATTATATATTCATGGTTCACGAAGACTATAGCAAGGAGACCAAAACCAAACTCTTACGGCCGAGTAGATTAGAGTAAGATCTTATGTGTATGATATTACGGACTACTGACTACTTTAGAGGCCACTTATAAGCTGCTCGCTGGCTCGCTGCTCGTTTCAGTCCATTATTAGTCCGTGATGTATATCCATGAACATTATTTATATATATTTTGTCATGGAGCTTGTATAATAATTGATTATATTAATCCATGAAATAGTATTATCAAAATTGAATATAAATCGACAACAAAATAAAAACATATGTTTATCAGGAACCAGAAATTTGGTACTATTGTATATTTGCATTGCATTGTTTATAAACAATTATTACTTCATAGTTTCATGCTTGAATACTTGATTTATTATTCTCCGATACTTCGGTCTTCGATACTTAATAGTTACTAGTTTCATCTTCCATATTATAACAATTTATACATTTATTTTTAATAAATAAATATTGGATAGTTCAGTATTTGTCATTTCGGTGTTCGGTTATTTAATTATTCGATACTCAAGACTTCAAAGTTACGAATTACTATTAATTTATTATTTGATTTTCAATTTGGGTACCAGGATCCTGAATTTTTTTTATGGAAATATTAGTTTAATAACTGCTACTGAATGTACTTCAAACAAGAAGCTTTCTTTTGAAAAATACTAAATTGTAATTATACCTATTTAAAATTATATAATTGTAGTTATCATTGATAATAGAATATGTACATTCTAGAATCAATTGTAAATTACACAAATAAATATTTGTTCAAAAACGATGTAGGTGTTTTATTTTTACCAAACAATCCTAATGTTATTTTGTCTGGTAACATTTCAAATATATTTTGATATAGTATAATGTACGTAATTAACAAATATATTATTAATTTTTTAGATTAAAAATCTCGAAATAATGTCCAAGCGAGTAACAAACGATCGCCCTGATTATTCTGATCCTACTGATGATAGTGATGGTAGTGATTTTGATGAAGTGAAGAAAAAAACTATAATGGTTGGAAGTGATTATCAAGCACAAATTCCTGATGGATTGTCCAAGTATGGAGATGATCCACCTTACCAAAATGTTGACAAACTTCTCTGGGACCCTCATAATACAACTGACGCAGTTATTGCTGACTATCTTCATCATATTCATCAAATTTCTCACGGTACAAATATGTTACCCAAAGGTAAGCATGTACGAGATGATGAAAACGCTTTATTTTTACTTTTGCAATGCGGATTTAATACTGAAGAGGCAATACGTCGAGTTTCATTAAATGATCAAATGTTTGGTCGAAGAGCCATGATGGTGTGGTCAGAAGAAGAATGCAAAAATTTTGAAAATGGTATTCGTTGTTTTAACAAAAACTTCTATCTGATTCAACAGCACAGAGTGACTACAAGAACAGTTGGTGAACTTGTTCATTTTTATTATTTATGGAAGAAAACAGAAAGGCATGATGTGTTTGCTAGTAAAGAACGACTGGAAAAGAAAAAATATGCTCTTCAACCAGGTATTACATTTTATGAAGATGGAGAAAACTCTGTACTTAATCAAAAGACAAATCAAGTTGGGAATTGTTTAATTTACTGTGATCCAAAACGGTTACAACGGATGGAAACATCAGGTGTACATGTCACTCTTGTGGATAACTAAAGGGTTTGTTAAATTATTATTAACTTAACATATTATTAATATGTTAAATTAGCCTAATTTTAATACATTTAAGTATAAATAAGACGTTCCTCTAACAATTTACTGTAATTTTATTTATTTATTTAGGTATTTAATATATGGATGTACTACATTTCTATCAAGTATTATTAATATAATTTCTAAATTATTATGTAATATTTAAAGTTGACATGTTAACATTTTACTTGAAATAGGGTTTTTAAATATTAAAAATAATTGTAAAATTTAATTGGTGAAGTAATTCACTTTATATTTAATTGATATTGGTTCTTAAAAATACACTTACACTTAAAGGTGTCTCAATATATTATTTTTATATGTTATGCTTTCATATTAAAATAGCTTTTTTGTTAGTGGAGCGTTTTACAATTCTAAACATTATGATTATTATGTTTAGGCTTAAATTATAATTTTTGTACAAATAGATTTTAGGAAAAATATTTTATTCTTTTATCAATATTAGATAAATTACTGATTGTTTAACTGTAAAAGTATAGTTTGTAGGTAGTATGTTTAAAATAATAAAATATACTACTTACATAATTTATTGTAAGATGTCTGCATTTTGTTGTTAAATAACAAATTGTTAGTATTATATTTTTGGTCACAATAGAAATCATATTTATACAGGAACAAATAATTTTAGCTAAATAGTACTAGGTATTTAACCTATATTGACTGATATTATTTTTGAAAAATGTAAACATAAATTTTATTAAATATTATGCTTTTGGCCTTTGTGCTTTCTGGATTCCTATTTTCATTTATTAATTCTTTACCTATGTCAATTTGAATATTATAATTTTTTCTATTTTACTTGTCTAATGTATATTTTTTTTAATATTATGAATTTTATTTAATTATACAGAAATATGATTGTAACATATTGTAAATTAAATAACAACTGCAATTTGTAAAGCAAAATGTGCATGTACTATTTTGTCTTCTATATTTTTTATGAATTATTTTACTACACAGTAAGTTTATACTTTTATTTTTATTTATTTTTAATATAGGTTAGATTTAAACTGATGTTAATCCATTTAAAGTTTATAATTTTTGTTTAATAGATTTTATCATAATTATGGTATATTTAAATTTATTTTAAAATTATATACATATACCTTCTTAATTCAAAATTACTTACAATGTCAACATTTCTTAGGCCTTAAGCTCATAAAATAACTCATATTAAAATAAGAGCGTTCAATATCTGGAAAGCTTACTGGATTATAAATTTGGGCTATCTTGTCGTATGCGCTCTACCCCAGATTGCGGTCTACCTGCGAAAATATCGTTTTTGTTTAACGTTTTTAAACGTTTTTGATTATTACGTTTTTAAAAACGTTATTTGTCTATATTGTTTTTGAATAACGTTTTTGATAATATATATTTTTTTTTATATTATATTCTTATAACTTATAACTTTTAACTTTTAAGTTATAATAGTAACGTGCAATATAGAAATGCACTTAAAAGTTTAAAATTAAAATTAATTATTCATAGTTTTTTAAATTTAAAATTATAATTGATATAAAAATTTGAAAATTCAAAATTTCTGATTTCAAGTTAAAGATTGAAAAGTAAAAATAAGTGACATTTTTTTTGGTCTAGATATTTTGTTATCGTTTTTCAGTTTTTTTTTTTTTCGTTTTCGTTTTTTGTTTTTTCCCGTTTAAATCTATATAATATAATTGTAGAGTGGCAAAACACGGTAGAGCGCATACGACAAGATAGCCTAAATTTGGAATATCCGATGGTAAATATCTTCTTTGTGACAGTTGGTTTGTATGTGGTTTGCTTTAGGTTGAAGTATCAACTATGGTTAGGTACTTTTCATCAAAAATTTGGCTATCGCCATGTTATTTCTAGTTGTTGATTTATATGATGAATCTTAATTAAACAAACCCAAGTCTATAATATTAGTCCTATTCTGTATATTTTTGTTGGTGCTTGATTGTTATACATAATATGACATTTGGTGAGCATGTTGTTAAGGGAAGAATCTTGCTATATCCACGGTTTACTTACTCTGTTACTTCACTTTAATATCAATATATTTTTAGTTAATGTAAAATATTTAGTTAAAAATTGAAATTCATACAAATCATACAAATCACTTTTGCTACTTTCCATCAGAGAAAAATAAAAAGGCAGCAGTTGGCACAATTATTAGGAGTTGCTTGTACCCTCCCTCCATAAAGGATAATGGAGGCATGAATATTCAGGTTTGTAGGTACCTACTTTTAGCATATTTGTTAATAAAATATGTCACTTTCCTGAAAAATAAAAATAAAACTAAAGTATTTCATAATTGAATGGTCAGAGGAACACGTGCTTGTGCGTTTGAAATTTTTAACTGACAGTTATCCATTAAACATCATGCCACTTAGCGTTTTAGCCCCTAAACGTTGCTTTGCAAGTTGATATTTCACAAAAGTTTGCAGTTTGCTCATTTACTAAGGTGAACAAAGGAATAGTCATCTCTATAATATGTATTGTCCGACTTATTTAAATTCTCAATAAGTTGTACCAATAGTCAAAAAGACAATTTAGAAAGATAATATTATGTTAGAAAAAATATTTATCAATTAATTTGAAATGCGTTTTTATACGTTTGCAATTTTGCATATTTTATACATAGCTAAGGGGTGGGCCCGGTCACCCAAAATATTTACTCCCCCCCCATTATATTGCTTACATATCAGGCTCAAATAATTGAATAAAAAAGTTAGGCCATATTAAAAAATGCCTATTATGATATTTGTTATTATTACCTACATAATTATTAATTATCTTTAACGCTGTGTTCTCACGACGATTACAAATATGAGCACAATAGCTTGTAATTTATCGCATCAAATTCAATTCGACTTATGACTTATTATGATCAATTTTAAATTGCGCTATTTGATTCACGAAAAATATGCTAATAACGGAATTATACGAATACACTCAATAACACAAGTAATGTTCTTACCACAGTTTATGTTCATAATAGATCGATTAATTTTAATTTTAAACTGCTTAGCTTAAATTTGGCATGTTAAGCACTTGTAAGACGGAAACAACAAATGCGGGTGTGGCGTCATAAAAAATAAAAATAATAAACGTGCATAATATTATGTCGGCTTTGTCTTGGAAGAGGGTCAAGGACAAGCGCATAGCAAACATTTGTGTTCATCAAAACCAATTTTGTATTATTCACTTTAAATTTTAATATTGGAGCAAAATAGTGAATTGAGTGAATTGACTATTATTATTGAATAGGTAGGTACCCACCAAACTAAGAATATTATGTCATTATCCGTGTTTATACCACAGTCCACAGAATAGATTAGAGAGCCTAGATCCCGATCTTATATACCTATCGTATGTAAGACCATGGCCTAGATCAGAGGTTCCCAAACTGTGGGTCGCGATTATATTTTTAGTGGGTCGCGCTATATTTTGAAATAATACATATTTTTCGTTGATGTTCAAAGTTCAAATTCAGTTTTTCGTTAATCGTTATCTGCGAGATTGACGATTACGAGTTTACAGCACCGTATCAAACAGATTAATAATAGTTCTACCTATTGAAAAGATACTGATTTATCTGAAACAAATTAGTATTAGTAGGTACCGTAACTAAATACCTAAAAAAAAAAAGGTCATTCAATGTATTGTGGGTCGCCAAGTTTAAAAAAATTCTCAAAATGGGATAAAAAGTTTGAGAACCTCTGGCCTAGATAATATATAAAGGCTCTTTAGATTAAATCATTTGAATCTAATTCGGTCTATTCATTAATATGTGGTTGTAGTTTGTACCTTGGTTTTTTAATACCAAACGACGTTTTTTAGGTACCTAACAAGGTATACTTTTAATACCTATATAGGTAGGTATGTAAAATATTACAATACAAAAATGCTTATTGCCTGCCAAACGGTAAATTCAAATATCTCAACTATAGGTATAGTAATTAGTAATAAACCAACATACAAACCATGACTAGATTTAAAATTATCATTATTCAAACATTGATAATCTTCTTACCTTTGGGCTTTGATAAGTTTCATAACCATTAACCAAATTAAAATCTAAAATATTTAAGTAATAATATTATATTGAATATTCCAATGTTCTACCCACGTGAATCGTGGATATTTCCCCCTGACTGTTTTTGGTGTAGTAAGACATTATTTTTTTTTTATTAGCCTTCAGTCATAGACTTTTATAGCTCAACAAATACAATATTAAAAAGGTGGGTAAGTGGATATCGCTCTACTGTACAGTAAGTTACAAGTGGGTCACTGTATAATGGATAGTATTAAATTTGAATTCAATGATATAATAATATCACTGTATAAGAAAAATGATTCTGAGCGGAGACGGTATGTCAGTCTAGGTATAAGGTATCTTATATACTTATCTATGGTATTAAAAAAAAAATTGACCAATAATAGGTATCTATAATTAATTCCAAATTAATCATATCACAATATCCATTAGGTACTTATAACGCATTATACATCAACAACAAATCGTGGTACTATCATAGATATATAATAGTATACTTTTAGAAGTTTCAATAATATACAATCACAACAAAATAACTAAAATAGTTAATCCAGGTTTTTTAATATGTGATTTCGTCCAAATTTGAGCTTAAAATGACTATAAAAATAAATTGTGCTTATGTATTTTTTAGATTTTTTGGTAACAGAATTAACTACTTATACTCCGGCCCACGAGAGTCCATATGTCAGAATGCGTCCGTCACTGCGCATGGGCACGTAGCCGAATAGAGGGAATGGCATCATGGTGGGAGAAAACAGACGTCACGTATTACTATATGAATGCGCGGTTTACGTATGGACTCTCGTGGGCCGGAGTATAGGTGGAATCCATGGGCGCAACTAGAGGGGGGCTTGGGAGTGCTTAGCACTCCCAATATCAAAATTAGCACTCCCAAATTTTCTGTACCGGTTTTTACAATATCGGTAACAGTAACACTTCTTATTTTATAAATAATAAATTATTGACTGGTAAAATTGATAAATTATTAAAATATTGTTAGGTTAGTTAAATATTGTTAATCTCTAATGGTCAATGGAAACATCAAAATATCAAATGCGTTTATTAAAATGGGTTTATTATATGTTAAAATGTACCGTGTACACAATACGTAGAATCAGTAGGTTTTATTTTAATACATTTTTCCTAGATTCCCCACTAACGCTCAACAACCATTGTTAATTGTATCGTTAAATATTATAATGCCAGCAGTATGTAGATATCTGATAACGTCGCCACTTGCCCCGTACATAGGTGAGACGAGAAGAGAGCGAATAAACTAATA
>NC_042495.1:57622987-57624132 GCF_005508785.2 Acyrthosiphon pisum
GACTAGGATCAATTTGGCGGAAAACGGTTACGCCCCTAATTCTACCAGGCTCGACCGGAAATTGAAGTCTGTGCACGCCTATGATAAAATGAATTTGCTTTTTTTTGTTCGGGATAAACTATATTATCGTTTATGATAAATGGGCAGCAAAGAAAATGGGAATTGAATATATTGGTCAAGTATGTGTTTATTCTTGAAGTCGATGTTTTGTACACCAAGTGGCAACTGGTATTATATATTGTATTATAATATAGCCGTTCAGCTTTTGTCTCTAATACATTTTAATATGTTGCGAGTCATCTCTGTAAATCCATTGATCAGTACATAATATTATCAAAGGTTAAAAATAAGTATTCTTTACCTCTATAATTTAAAAATTACATCTAATTACACGTTTATTTTGTATTGAACGTTCATAAACCACATTCATATTATGTAAATGTTTTACCTGTATCTAATATCTATTGCCATTGACTATTGGCTATAATGCTATTTTAGTGCCACAATATTCCTACAATTCTAGTATTAGGTATAGAGATATGAATATTGAGCTATACATGTCATTCTATTTAAATTGCTTAATAAAATAAGTAATAATTTAAATATACCTACAATTAAATTTAAATTTGAACTTCAAATTATGCTAATATTTTTTTGATATTTTTAAATTGCTATATAACAACTAATTAGTTCCTTGTGCGTTTAACCACATTCAATCTTTTTGGTTAGGAAACAAATTTTTTTTTGTTATAAATGTAAATAATACAAAAATTAAAAAATATATAATGTCTAGTAAATGGAATATAAATATTTGTTCCAAATTTTAAGTTTCTATGATTATTCATTTTTGAATAAAAACTAAAAAACCAAATCGATTTTGGTATTCCCATTCTTTGAATTTGTTATGTTAGTTTTTTTCAATTTTTTTTTTTGATATTGCTGGGATTTTTGACTTACCCAAAGTACCAATCAGATACAGCTACCAGAAATCAACCTCAAGGTTGAAGTTTAAAGTTTATTTTCTGCACATTACCGGACAAAAGTTAAAACTTAAAAGTTATAAGTCATAAGAATATAATATAAAAAAAATATACATTATCAAAAAACGTTATTTGGAAACAATAGGAAAAATAACGTTTTTGAAA
>NC_042495.1:57624232-57625668 GCF_005508785.2 Acyrthosiphon pisum
CACCCGACTTACAGAGATGGTGACAGGATGGGATGATGGTAGTAGCGTCAAAATGATCAACAGTGTGTGGTTGATGTATTATTTATTTAAAATTGTAAAATATGATAAACAAGTTGAATTTAAACACTATTAGATTATTCAAATTGACGAAGAAAAAAACCAGTGTCTTAGAAAATAAGCGATTGCTCGAATATTCTCTAAGTCCCGTAATACGTCGTCAACGAAAATAATCTAAGTCGTAATACAAAAATTGATAATTAAGAATGAAGAAGTACAGGGATGTGTACGTACGGTTGGTGGAATCACGTCTGAATACTGGTTACTCCCAGGGCTCCTATATAGTCCTATCCCCTCTCTTACCAGATCCCTGGCGGACTACGCCGTTGGTTCTCACAGTCCAGGGGGCCTTCTACAAGATGTGCCTTTGGTCGGTGCGGGGTGTCGTAAAATGACCAAGTATACCCGCAGCCGTCTTGTCATAGTGCCAATATCTGATTCGTAGAATCTATTGCGCTCCGAGGAGGTCTCACAGATATCTTACCGGTTCGGGTTTGTCATCTGGCCGTTGGCAGACGCTGAGACTGTTACTAACGTTTATAGTATTGCTCCCCCAAGGTTTTATGTACAGCAGTGACATCATCTAACAGTAGATATGTTATATTCATATGAGCGCAGTCGGTTTTTTTTACATTCAAAAAATCACCTTAAAATTAGATTATTTTGATATTTTTACATCAATTTTTGAGTACTTTTTTGTATACAATTTGTATACAATTACATCAATATTTCACATATTTTATATAAAATTACATACATTTTTAATTCACATAAGTGAATAGTTTTCAAAAGCGCCGGGAAAAACAAAAGAAAAATTAAGGAAAAACGGGAATTTTTACGCAAAATCGATTTTTCACAAAATTGAATTTGGTTTTTGGTGTAACTTTAAAAAAAATTACCGTAGATACATGAAATTTTGACTGAATGTTTATCTTAGCATATTCTATACACCATAACATTTTCAAAATATTTTGATGTATTTTGAGCTCTTTACGGACATTTTTATTTTCCATTTTTTTTTAGTTTTTTTTCTAAAAATATCAATAAAATTTTATTTGTTGGATAAAAAAGCTTGAAAATTTAATAGAAGGCTCTTAGTATATTGTTTCAAAGGCAAATGAAAAATATTAAAAATCGTTAGTCACAGTTTTTTTTTTTAAGCATTTAAAGTTCAAAAAATGACAAAATATGGAAAAATCACGAAAATTTGCAAATTATTTCGAGTTAGAAATTCATAAAAATTTTTCTTTTTAAATCTAAGATTTTAAAATGTAATACAAGATTCCTTATAGGATAATCTACCTTTACCAAAAAAAAATGTCTATAAGAAACTCAAATTAAATTTTTTTGGGCGTTTGAAATTCATATTTTACACATTT
>NC_042495.1:57625718-57626474 GCF_005508785.2 Acyrthosiphon pisum
AAAAATTACCGTGGAAAAGCTGGCTGTGAACATACAAATATATACTACTCTTCTCTTATTGACATTTCGTCCATAATGATTCCAAGTACTAAATCTAAATTGTTATGTTTCATTTCTTTTACTTTCATTTTAATGGCGTTCATTGATTCTGCTGTGATTCCTGGTGATCCATCGATAACAGAATACCATTTTCGAATTGTGGATGGATGTGGCAAACATTTATTAAATGTTTTTCTGACATAGTTGTAAGAAGTAGGGGAGTAGAAATGAAGTGTGAGTGCAAAAGAGCGCAGTTCTGGACTCACTGTTGTTGCTGAAATTTGATGCAATTGTTTCATTACCATTTCATGTTGACTAGATGATAATGATTCCTAATATAAAACAAGCACATACAAAAGCAGGTAAAATTAGAAATCTAAACACATGCACTACATAAGCCTGAATAATAAAACAAAATACATACTTTCAGAACAGTGAAACAATTGTCAGATATAACTTTTTTGTCATTTTTCAAGTGGTCCACTAAGTCGTCCAAGGCGAACCCGGACATTTCGCCGCGACCGTTTCGCCGCGACCGTTTCGCCGCAGACCGTTTCGCCGCAGACCGTTTCGCCGCCGCACCGTTTCGCCGCGGACCGTTTCGCCGCCGTACCGTTTCGCCGCGGACTTTATCGCCGCCAGACATTTCGCCGCCGGACATTACGCCGCCACCTTTTCGCCACCGGACATTTCGCCGATAAGAGTGGTTGTGCGGTG
>NC_042495.1:57628065-57632393 GCF_005508785.2 Acyrthosiphon pisum
CATCGTAAAACAATAATTCAACTTTCAAACTAAAAAAAACGCAAATGTTCACAAAATAAATACTCTCAATTTAAATAAGTTTGATATTTGGTACATCACTACATTACATTTAACATTATTTGTTTAAAACAAATCAGTAATCACAATATTTATCACGTTATCAATGAAATATAACGATCGGCAAGATTTTATTGTATCACAATTTTTTATTTGGCAGTAGGCACACTGCAAAACACTACTTTATTTCTTTTCTCACTCGACTATATCTGTTGAAAGTGCAGCTAACCGTTTTAGTATTAATATAAATGAATAACACGACAATATGATTATGTATAAGTATAATATATAATAACGTACAACTGGACAATTTAACGTGACTGTACACACACACACCGTATACGCACTGTACGACGGTGGCCGTGCAAGTAATTGAAGGGTCCAGTGCAACAACCTGGTATGTCCACTTTTTCAAAAAAAATTTTTATCGTGGTTTCTTTATGAGGAAATAAATCTATACAATTCGGTGTAACAAACCGGTATGTCCGATTATTAGTTACGGAGATATAAGCAAAATGGACTTACCAGGTTATTACATTTCAGAGCAACAACCTGGTATGTCCGGACATACAAGGTTTTTGCTCCGAAACTAATTATGTTGGTTATACTGAATTTTATTATAATATTTTATATTATTTTATCAATAATCAAAATAATCAATATTATTATTGTTTGTGATAAAGGTATATTTTTATTTTTAAATGTACAACTATATTAATTTGTTAAGTTTGTTAAATTTATTAATTTGTTAAATTGTTGTTAAAGTTGTTTTACATTTTTTTTTACGTATACAACCACTTGTTCAATATTGTTATTATGAATAACTCTGAAGCACGAAGAGTATTGTGTTATTTGGACAGTGATGATGAATCTAATGAATCAGAAGATGTTGATGATGATATTAACGACCCTGATTTTCACCTTCATGGCAATAATGAACTTTTTGGCATAAATCATTTATCAGATTCAGATAATGAAGCCCAAACTAATATACTTTCTCCAGACCTAGATGCTGATGAACAAAATGGTATACTTACTTTAAATCCAAATACTGAAGTCCAAGATAATATACTTGCTCCAGACTCAGATGCTGATGAACAAAATAGTATACTTACTTTAAATCCAAATATTGATGTTCAAGATGAAGTATTAGTAATTCCAGATTCAGATCCAGAAGAGCAAGAATGAGCTATTGTTACAAAAGTAAGAAAACGGGTTAGAAAACCAGAGACTTGGAAAAGAAATGTTTCGAAAAAAAACCGATTAAGTGGTGTACAACATGTTTCTCTACGCAATAAACTAGTTCCAAAAAGAGTTAGAGGTCCAGATTGTTTGTGTAAAAATAAATGTTTTTCATTATTTTCAGATGAAGATAAAGATAATATTCTTTCATTATTTAATGCTATTGGGGGAAAAAATACACAAGACACATATTTAGTTGGGTTGTTAGATGTAAAAAAGGTTGTTCGACACAGAAGTAGACTAGGAAACAGTCCAAAAAAAACATGTTCAGTCAAATATAAAGTTAAAATAAATAACTCAACTGACATTGAACCATTTTATTATGTTTGTAAAAAAGCATTTGCTTCATTACATGGAATAGGTATATCTGCTGTGGAACGATTAGTTAGTCAAAGCAAAACCAAAGTTGTAAGTCCTGTAGATAAAAGAGGAATACATTATAATAGAGTAAATAAAATGCCACTGTCAATTGATTTCCAAATCGATACTCATATTAAAAGTTTTCCAGCTAGGGAATCACATTATAGTCGAAAAGACAATAATGGTGTCATATATCTTTCTCCAGATTTGAATATTTCCAAGATGTACAGTATGTACTTAGAGAAACATGAACCTGGTTACTTGGTAGCTAATCGTCAAGATGAAACCGTTAAGCCTATTGTAAAATATGCATATTTTGCTAATCGCTTTAACACAAATTTTAATATTCATTTTTCAAACCCTAGATCAGACACATGCCAGAAATGTGATCAATTACAAAATATGATTAAATCTGAAACCAACGAAGATGCTATCAATGAATTAAAATTGGAAAAAGAAATACATATACGTAAAGCAGAAGTGTTTTACACAGACATGAAAAGATTATCAACTGAAGCTAAACTTCAAGATTCCGTAGAGTTATTATCATTTGACTATCAACAAAATATGGCATTACCATATGTTCCAGCTGGAGATGTTTTTTATAAACGTCAACTATGGTCGTATAATTTTTGTATTCATTCGGCCAAAACAAAAAAATCATACTATTTTATGTACAATGAAAGTACTGCAAAAAAGGGTCAGAATGAAGTCATAAGTTTTTTGAACTATTACTTTCTTAACATTTTAAGCCCAGATGTCAAAATGGTATACTTGTTTAGTGATAACTGTAGTGCTCAAAACAAAAATAAGTTATTATTTGCATACTTATCAGCTCTGGTCAACACACCAACAAATAATATTAAACATATTGTGCATCGATATCCTGAACCAGGGCATAGCTTTTTAGCATGTGATAGGTGTTTTGGGCAGATAGAAAAATTGAGACGGAAAGTAGAAAGAGTGTACTTACCAACAGAATACGAACAAATGGTAAAAGACACTAATAAAAATTATAATGTTATTCATGTTACACAAGATATGATTTACAATTATAATGATTACCTTACACCTTTGTGTAAAAAAATTATTACTAACAAAAATAAAGTAAAATTTTTAATAATGTCATATAGATATGTTGAATATAAATCTGAGGGTATATATTGCAGTATATCAGGGAATTCAACAGCTAAAGAACTATATTCACTTGAAAAAGTTGGCTCAAAATTACTATTGGATCCAAGATTTCTAAATAAATTGTATAATGGACCAATACAATTGAAACAAGCTAAATATAATGATGTACAGCAGTTAGCAGCAAAATATGTTCCAAATGAACACAAATGGTTTTACAATAATCTTCAAGTTCTAGATACTCCTAATGAACAATCGTCAGACTCTGAATAATAATGCCTACAATAATATAATATAATATTTTTTACTATGCTATAATATGCCAAGGTAGGCTTTTAAATAATGTTTTCATATTATTTATAAGAAACAGAGTGATAGTAAATTAAATATTCACAATAACTAAAATAGTTACTATTATAAATATTGAAATTAAAGAGACTGTTTATTAATATAAAATGTGTGACTATTATTATTAATTCTTATTGTTATCTATCTTATAAGTCAAAGTATGTTTTTAAAATATGTTTTTTTCTCTGTTATATGCCAAGTTAGGCTTTTAAATGTTTTTATATTATTTATAAGAAACAGAGTGATAGTAAATTAAATATTCACAATAACTAAAATAGTTACTATTATAAATATTGAAATTAAAGAGACTGTTTATTAATATAAAATGTGTGACTATTATTATTAATTCTTATTGTTATCTATCTTATAAGTCAAAGTATGTTTTTTTCTCTGTTATATGCCAAGTTAGGCTTTTAAATGTTATTTTTTTATTAAGTAGATACCTATTTTTTAGTAATAAATGTATTATTACCTATTCAAATAATTATTTGGAATGAGTCAAGTTTTATTTTATACATTTAAACTAAATAATTATTAGTTAGACATTTATAATTAGGTATTTATTCTAATACATAGACAATTATATTATATTGGGTTTGAGATAATTTAAAAGTAATTTGAATACAAATTATTAATACATAATAAGAAATGCTAAATGTTTTCAATATAATAAAAATAAAAATTACCACACACATTCATGATATAATAAAATATTATATTATATTTTACTAAAAACTATAAAAATCAATTTTATGAGCAAGAAACTGGTAAGTCCATAAATTTATCCTATTATAAGGTCATAACTTTTTTTGTGTTATTATAATTGTAATTTGAATTCATATTATTGATTCATAATAATGAATGCTATATGTTTTCAATATAAATATAAAAAATACCACACACATTAATGATATAATAAATTGTATATTTTACTAAAAACGAAAAAAATCAAATTTCAGAGCAAGAAACCTGGTAAGTCCATAAATTTATCTTATTTATAGGTCATAACATTTTTTGTGTTAATATAATTATAATTGGAATACATAAAATCAATAAAGAAAAAGGAATGCTACATGTTTTCTATATAAACATTAAGTGTATGACAAATATTAAAGAATTTAAATGTTTTTTTCTTCTCCTGAACAATTTCCAAAAGTGGACATACCAGGTTGTTGCACTGGACCCTT
>NC_042495.1:57634987-57635941 GCF_005508785.2 Acyrthosiphon pisum
TGTTTTCTGTGTAATGACTTTATTTCATCGTGCATAGCGTCCTCCCATTCATTTTTGTTTGGCCCAGTAATTGCCTCATTATAATTCAATGGATTGACACAGTTAGCAATAAAAGTCTGAACATTGTACCTGTCCGGTTTCTTAAGCGTATTTCTGTCACGTAGAACCATAACATTTCTTTCATCGACTATGTTTTCGTCCTTCGCACGCACGCCCGTTGAATTAATCTGAGTCTCTGTACACTCTAGTGTGTCTGTAATTATATTTTTATATTTATTACATTCGTCTTCGAATATAATGTCTCTGCTCACGGATATTCTATTTGTTTTCGAATAATACACACGATAACCTTTCGTGTTATTCGAATAGCCAACAAATATACCTTTTTCACTCTTTGGATCCCACTTTTGACGTTTTTGTTTTGGTATGTGTGTATACACCACAGTACCAAAAACACGTAAATGTTTTATATCTGGCATAACCTTATAATATAACTCGTATGGCGAGCAATTCTTAACCGAACTAGTACCTGTCCGATTTAGCGTGTAAACAGCCGTGTTTACAGCTTCTGCCCAGAGTAAGACATCCAGATTTTTCGCACAAATCATTGTCCTTGCTGATTCAACGATTGTACGATTCTCTCGTTCGACTTTTCCATTTTGTTCCGGCGTATATGGAACTGTCAATTGGTGTCGTATGCCGTATTTTTGCAAAATACCTGTAATTTCTTTATTCACGAATTCTAATCCGTTATCCGTTCTTAATTTTTTAACCTTAGAACCTGTTTCTGTTTCAACACTTTTTATAAATGTTTCCAAAATATTTTTTACTTCATATTTATTTTTAATAAAATATACCGTCCTGTAATGCGAATAGTCGTCCTTGAATAATAGGAAGTATTTCGATTTACCTATGGAGCTAGTCTCCATCGGTCCACATAGGTCTGCGTGAATT
>NC_042495.1:57648395-57649790 GCF_005508785.2 Acyrthosiphon pisum
CAAAGTGTGATATTGTGATAAAAAACTATGTAGTTTAAGCTAAAAATATTTACATTTGAAGATACATTTTGAGCGTTACCTGCAGTCATTGGACAGTTTTGTATAGTAAGAATCTTAAAGTTTAAACTATGATCAAACGAAATAAATATAGGCAATATAAAATAGTTTAAAACTTAAATTGACTGACTAATGACTATACTATACGCTTACTACAATAATTTTAATTTAAATAAATAATAGGTAATAGTACTCACCAGATCACCGATATTTTCAAGAAATTAAAGCGTTTAATGGCTTAAAACACTGTACTGCAGAGTCAATGAGTTGACAAAGTTCACAATCACAGTTCACTCTTCAGTCTTCACTAATAAATAATAATCGCTAATCAGTGTAATACTAAAACTGTAAATCGTAATCACCACATGTTCGGCGGTTGTGGTCGGTTTTCGGGGGGATATTATTTTTATCGATTTCCGCTGTACTTCATGGGATTTCCACTAATTTTAGACGGTAATAATATTCGAACATCGATAAGGTCCGCAGTCCCGCACTCGCCGCAGTCCCACTAAATAATTACAGTAAAAATATTATAATAGTTTCATAGTAGTTACTTAATTATAATATTTTTTTAAATAACATTATTAATGCCGTATATAAAAATTATTAAAATAATAGTATTAATAGATTACTTAAAAAAATATTATGTTAATTATGTAATTATGATATAATTATAACATTATTTTTGTAATAATATTATTTATAATGTAAACAAAATAATATTATATTATTATCATTACCCATTTGCTATCTGGGTCCCGTTGAAATTAAAGTTATTGTTGCGATTCAAATTTTGCTGATTATTATACCCGTTGTTATTACGATTGACGTGTTGATTATTGCTATTACGAATGAAATTGTTGTTGTTATATCCATTATTATTTTGATTATAATTATTATAATTATTCCTATTAAATCCTTGGTTACCCCCGTTGTTATAGCCGTTATTGTTTCGAGAAAAATTACCTCTCCCTTGATTGAAATTTTGTCTATAATTTTGAGGTCTATTGTTTGGTCCTGAGTCCGGTCTTTCGATTTTTTCCCGCAATTTTTCTACCTGCAAGTTTGCATTATGTTCAAGTTCTTCGTCCCTAGCCATAACCATAGCTTGTTCCAGCGATTCTGGACTCCGAGCTTTTAACGCGAGTTTTATGTGATTCGGCAACCCGTTAATAAAAATAATTAATGCCTGGTGTTTAAGCTGTTTCCTATTGAGTTCAGTTTCTGTTTCCGTTAGCCTTTCTGAGCTGGCTATACATAATTTATAATAAAGTTCTTCGATACGCCCAGCGAAACTGGCTACGTCTTCATTTTCTTCATACGTGCGAAATTTAACCC
>NC_042495.1:57649890-57669890 GCF_005508785.2 Acyrthosiphon pisum
CACAAATGTATAAATTAAAAAAAAATTTCTAAGGCTTATTTGTACATATATTACACAGGTAAAGCAAAACCACTATTGATATGTCTGATAATAATCTAACACCTAACACTGAAGTAGATGAACAAGAACCAGAACTACAGACATGGATACGGTCTGATTGTGGTATAAAAGACGTGTGGGCTCATAATCTAGAAGAAGAATTTGCATCGATTCGAAAATTATTGCCAAAATATTGTTATGTAGCCATGGACACAGAATTCCCCGGAGTCGTAGCTCGACCAATCGGTGATTTCAAGACGGCTGCTGATTATCTTTATCAGTTGTTGCGATGCAATGTTGATCTTTTGAGAATCATTCAATTAGGGCTTTCGTTTTTTGATGAAGACGGTAATACACCCATTGGTCAATATACGACATGGCAGTTCAATTTTAAATTTAATTTGTCAGAAGACATGTACGCTCAAGACAGTATAGAACTATTGACAAATTCCAGGTAACTGATAAATTTATTTTAATTTTACAATTGTCATATAGTACCTATATCTTAAAATTCATTTTTGTTTCATAGAATCCAATTTAAAAATCATGAAGAGAATGGAATCGAACCGATAGTTTTTGCTGAATTTATAATAACATCTGGCTTAGTGTTGATGGATAATTTAAAATGGATGACATTCCACAGTAGTTTTGATTTTGGTTACTTAGTTAAAGTGTTGACTGATGAAAAACTACCGCAGGAAGAGTCCGAATTTTTTGAGATGTTTTCTCTATATTTTCCATGTGTGTATGACATTAAGTACCTAATGAAGAGCTGTAAAAACTTAAAGGGCGGTCTGCAAGAAGTGGCCGATCAGCTAGAATTAAAGCGCATTGGACCTCAACATCAGGCTGGTAGTGATTCCTTATTAACAGGCATGGCTTTTTTCAAAATCAGAGATATGTATTTCGAGGGAATGATTGACAGTAAAAAATACTGTGGTCATTTATATGGCTTGGGAATTACCACTTTGAACAATGGTCAATTTCGATATGATAATGATTACGATATGGCTATTTAATTTGTAAAAAAAAATGATTGCCAAAAATATCAGGTAAATATTTTGTTAATTTGGTTATAGTTATTTTTATTTATGGTCATCTATAATAATGATACCACTACTGTAAGTTTCAATTTGAAATATCCAAATGAAAATGTTTTGTTTGCAATTTATTTATTTTATATAAGTCTTGTAATTTTAAATGAAGTTTAAGAAATTATAGTAAGAATAGTGCAGAATAATTATGTTGAGAAAACAAATAAAAATGTAACTGAATATTTGTATACTTTTTTTGTGTAAGTACTTAGAAAATTGAGAATTTGTCCTATACTTAAGAAAAAAGAAAAAATGTATTGTTGAGCTTTAGCTTCGGTATAATTTTTTTTTAGTGATATAATGTCGCATTGTCATAATTATCACTTTTTTATAAGTTGTTAAAATTTAACCAAATTATTAAATTAAGATTAAGTTTGGTTTTAGATTCGGAGCGTGCTGTTGAATGTATTGATTTTACAATGATATTTTTTTTGTGTTTGTCACCATCTTTTGGAGTAGTAAAAATGCTTCAATCTTCAACTATGAGGGTGGTTTTTGTTAAAAATCAGATATATTTGGTACTTTGGAATTACAGGTAAAGTATTTTTTTTTAATAAAAATAATTATAGTGCTGAGGACAAAGGAGCTTTGACATAATACTTGTTTTGGTTGTGATTCAAAAATTAATAACTGTAAAGACTTCAATAATCACCAAATATAATTTACATATGCTAGACATGTCATTAATTTCAATAATTTAAAATCTTGACACTTCTTGTGCTATTTTAAGACATTTTAAATACTTAACTTTTTTCGTTTTTTTTTAGATTTTTAGAATTTATTATCCTGAAAATATGCTTGTGAGTAAAAAGTTTAAAAATGTACTACAATGTTTCTCATAAATTAGAATCCATTTAGAATAGTCTATTTGAAACCGATGTAGGTATATAGTTAATGTTTTATATGTTAAATCATTTTTTTAAATTTTTTTTTGTTTTAAGCGTAAATTATAAAAAGTCAATTTTCAATATGGGTAAAAATAACTAAATTACAATTTAAGCACTTTTTTCCCGTATTATACACTATTCCATATCTATTTTAATTTGAATAATAATTTATTATAAAATGCACAATGTACATTATTAACATATAGTATTAGAACTTAGAAGGCAACGAGTATTATTAGGTATAGTTATTTGAATAATATTAATAACTAGTCTAAACCCATCTAAACAGTATATTATGAAAACTAAATCTTTGATGGAACTTGGAAATATTCCAATTACTTAAATTATCATTTTTTATATTGAATTAAATTTTCAAAATTTTTATGTTTATCATTATTTGTTTATTTGAAAATATTTAAAATTTATTTTGTAGTTTAAAATGTGTAAAATTATCAATTTAATTAGCTTATGCTTGAAAAATAAATACATGGTTCCTTATAAATTATTGTTACAGAAACCTAAAAAACTATAAAATACCTTCACACATTTATACAATTTTTTTGCAGACCTTTCAAGTTCACATATATTAAGTTACACAGCTTAAGATTTAGGACTGATTTATGATTTATGATAGTAAAATCTAGTAATACCATATTAAATTTACATATATAACTACTGTCTACTATAGGTACTAAGAAAATGTAATAATATTTTAAAAATTCTTATGCAAATCTTATATGCGAATAAAATAATTGGACTATACTATAAATAATGCCTGTATTTCAGGTTGGTTATAAAGTGAGTTGTGTCATTCGGTGTAAGTATGGGTTCAGGGTTGGTACTATTAAAATTCATAGTAATTCATTAACTAAATATATCCTAAAATAGCCATTTCTTACACCAACCATCTTAGTTTACAATTGGTTTAATTTCAACAATTTTGATATGTTACAAATTTACACTGGAAAATCACTTAGGTAGGAACTTCTGTTGTTGTTTAAACAAATAAAACATATAAATTTACACCTCCAAATAATCATTAATTTATAAACTTCATTATAATTATTTTTTTTTTTATTTAAAAACAGAATAGAATCTGGCATCCTCAACATCATACTTTTATAGTTTATTAATAATTTGCATTTAAAATTATTTCGAGTAGGTAAATAGTTAAAAGTTAAGTCACTGATTTCAATTAAGTATTAATGTGGTAGGTAGGTATGTAATGTACGTTTGGTAGGTGCCAGGTGGTGCAAAGATACTATGCTGTTATTGGTTACTACCTACCCATAATAACACCATAAAATATTTGTGTATCAAATATATTATATAATAATATAAATATCTATATGTATATATTTTTTTATTACAAGAAAAATGAGTACCTGTGTATAAAATAACAAATGCCAAAAAATACTTTAAAACTATTTTTAGTTAAGAAAAAACTACAAATTATGTATCTACCCTATGATTTAAAGAAAATTAAAATTGATATCAAATTAAATATTATATTAAATCTAAACTCAGCTAAAGTCATATATTTTATTTATATTATATACGTACATTTATAAATTTTATATAAATTGAATCTAAGACTACTGAATATGTTAAAATATCATAAATATTATCTGTTAAACAGTAAACTATACAATTTGACGTTTAATTATGTATAATAAATAATAATATAATATTTTGTAATATTACATAATATATTATTAGTATATTACCTATTATATTATATTGTATTGACAATATAAAATGTATCAATATTTCATGAGTACGATTAGCAATTAGCAATAAAATTCTTTTTAATTTTCTAAAATAATATTTTATAAGAAAAGAACAATGCAAACAGAAAAAAAATAAATAATTACCATAATATAATAAAAACGAAATATCAAAAATTTAAATCATTATGTCAATGCCACTATAGACATATTATAACAATAATAATAATAATAATAATAATAATAATATTAATACGAGTCATACAACTTTAAAAATAATAACACAGCGTAAATTGATATGCTTGACTGCTTAAAAATACCCAAATAAAATAATATACGCACACGCAACAATGAAATATTGTGTTTTCCATAACGTTCAATGTGCCACTAAACTTTGATTACAATTTGCAATTTACAAATATACCCGTTGATCCATTATTATGTTTGATAAACAATATTAAATTACAACCATTATTCGCAAAACAATACGACTACACAAAGGCACTTACATATTACGATTATGATTTAAAATTTAAATGTCATTGTTGTTTTTCATTTTTATTAAAAAAGAAAAAAAATGAAAAGCGTAATAAGCCATGATGATAATAATTTTAATATATTAATATAACGTAATAATATATAGGTATATAGTACCTAGGCACCTAAAAAAATATTATAAATATTAAATATAGGTCGTTGATTATACAAATAGGCATAAGTTGAAAAAAACGCATGATGATTTATTTTATTTTATATCTATATATTATAGGTATACCTAATGGTGTTAGAATCCCTTTTATATAAATATGAATGTACAATGTACATTGTACATGGTACAATAATGAGTAGGTAATGATTGCAAATTGTATGATAGTGTAAAATCAAGTTTGCTACCTATACATAGGCGCAAATTTGGGGACTGAGCCCCCCAAACTTAGCCGTAGCCCCCCTAAAAACCTAGGATATACAATTTTAATATGCTATATTGCAATGGTCTGCTTGCCTTCAATATATTCAGCCTCCCCCCCTCCCCACCAGTCAAAAGTTGAAATTGCGCCTATGTACCTATATTTATAATAAATTATGTATCACGCCATTACAAACAGTAAATCCTAAGGGATTAAAATATTATATCAGACTATAAAAATGAGAACGAAATAGTATACCTACTTTAGGTACCTATGTTATAGTTTAATACAAAGTATAAATAAACTTTGGTCAGGCTAATATTATTGTATGAATGAATTATAAGTTGTTATGTAGATACCTAATCTAACCTAACCTTTTTTTATAGGTACTAGGATTAATAGTATCTACCTATATTATATTTTGACTGCAGTACCTACTAACCTATACTTTGACTTAATAAAATGAATATCTATTATTTACCTACTTACCTACAACCTACTTGATATTTTATCGATTTTTACTTATGGGCCAACTGGCTTTTTTTCCAAAATTGATGAACAAAATAATATTGTTTGATTTTTTTAAACTACCTACCTATTACTTCTATCATACTGATATAAAAATGCTTCTTACACCTCTTAAAATTTATTTAGCAAAATGTATTATGAAATATTATTATATAAAGTACCTATATGATAAAACAATTTTAGTCGATATATACACTTATTTTTTAGTAGGCACACGATTATTTTTAGATAATATTACTATTACTAACATCAACAGTTAAATTGGCAAAGTAACAGCATTTTGTAAAATTTAATATTTTGCACAGTTTTCCAGTGGCGAATGCTGACTCCGATGTATGGGCATACTCGTTTATAATAATGTATTATAGTTCTATTTAATTTATATATAAGACTTTAATTTTATCAATATTAATCATATTACAAAATTCATTAACGAAGCGCAACCGACTGAGCATGCCTTGGGTGGTTTGTACCGCGGCTAAAGGTCTGGGAATAACCGGTATTTCACAGCGATAATAAGAATCGTATAGCTTGCGAATACAGCTGTCAGTAAATATTACGATACAGAATATAAGTATACCAGAAATAGATGACATTTTGTCATACATTATGATTTTTTTAAATAGGCACGTAATATCATATTTTTGATAATAAAATAATTTTTGTATTTTTATTAATTACTTTTTTATTGTTAAAATGCTGAGCATGCCTGGAGAATTCGACACTGAAGTTTTCTCAACAACCGGGTAGGTGAGTAAATGACATTAAGGAAATATTTAACGAATTCATTGTTCATTGAATTGATGGTTTTTATTTATAATATGTTAAACATGATAAAATTGACACTTCAAGTCATACTAATAACTGTTTGCTCGGCAAGTGGCAACATATAATAATATATTACCAATTTATTTTATAATTGATGAATAAATAGGCCATGACTGAAATTGGACAATGATAATACTTATATAGGTACTTTCAAAAGATTAATAATATCTCTTCACAATTATAAATAACTTTCCAAGTTTATAAGTTTCTTTATAATCGTGTATTTCTCTCACTAGTTGCTGCAGTACACAGAACATATTCGACATAATACGATCATTCAACTAGCATACAATTATTGTAGTTTACTTTTTTAATATGTTTAGACAATGGGCCGAACCTAATTCAATTATTCATCATAAAATTTTAACCTAACATATATAGATTCAAATAAATATATGTTAACGATAAATACAATTGAATTTCTTGAAACATTATGAAAATTAAATTCTCATAATGCAAAACCGTAAATTCTAATATCGAATTTAAAATATATACAATAAGTGTAAAGTTTATCAATTTTTGAAGTAAATATCAACTGCTAATGTATCGAGTGGCTACTGTATACTGTGGATATAGGTACCTACCTAATACACTGTGGCAGCCGTAGGGAAGTGACAATGACCACCTGCAGCGAACCACTCAAAGCACGTTTCATAAGTAAGCCAACCAATATAGTTCCTACATCAGGTTCTTAATAATTGAAAATAGTGATCAATATTCAATATATCTATTTTATTGTATTGTAAATTTGTGTCTAAAATATATTTTGTTTGCATAGAACCGAGTAGTATAGGTACACAATTGTAAATGGTAATAAAGTACCTACATACTATTTAAAAAACCGTTACTTTTCAATAGGTAGGTATCATACTAGGAGAGACGGTCAGCAATAATAATTCTTTCATTGGAAGCATTGCGAGTTACCTACGACATAATAAGTTTGATAATTCATTCTGTCCGAGAATGTTCCTTTACAACAACTGTATACATACTAAATATTATAATATGTTATTGAAAATAATTCACATACCTACGGTTCCAAATTTTAATATTTATGCATATCTATCACTTTAGTGTTTTAATTGCCTATTATCTGTACAAATAATAAATAAACCCACTTCAATACCTTTTGTGAAAATGGAAATAATACAACTTGGAAAAATGTTAATTTTCAATATAAGTATTTATAACTATACTTACTTATACTTACTTATTTATTGTTTTACATTTATTTAATCTTTTCGTTTTAAAAAAAATAATAAATTACGATTATTGAGTATAATAATAATATTACATGTTTATTTTATTGATTATCTCTATATATAAGAATCTAACTTTATTTTGGAGACGAAGGAAACCGGTTTGTTTGTTTATTTATTATTGTTATTATTATTAATTATTTATTTATTTGTTTGCACTTGCATTTTTCCATTTGAAATATATATTATTCATTGAACAAGTAATTTATTGTTACATTTTTTTCTACCTTACCTCTATTCTATAATAAAAAGAATAAAATTTACCACTCCAATGGTTGAATTCAAAATGTAGGATATATAATTTTCAGAAATTAGCAATAACAATAACTACAATATGTAATTATATTATATTATCTGTATAGCCAAAAAATCGTCATATGTTTTTAAATTAAATTATAAAAAAATAATTTCTTCCGGAGGAAGGTCGGGCAGCTAGCATATTATATTAGGTACCTATCTAAAAATATAAAAATATTTAAATTTTAAATAAACAAGTATTAACCTTATAATATAAGAAATCGTTTTATTAAAAATTCAATGACAATGTTGTTTTAAGTTTGATTTTGATATAGGTACAATTCATATTGTTGTCCACCAGAAATTCAATAAAGTTATGAAAATACAAAACACAACGAAAACAATTGTAATAGGGTACCTAGGTAACCTAAAAATGTACCTACCTAAGCCGTTTTTGAAACCAAGTAAATATAACGGCATACACTAAAGTGATAAATGGTATGGCTATATAACATTTTAAAGTTCTAAATTTTGACGTGCCTACCTCGACGGCTTAAATAGAAATAAGTAGGTAGGTTATAAAAAGCGAAAACTATTAGGTATTTAATACCTAGGTTATTTTAAATATTTTTGAACGTAAGTAGGTTGGTACATGACTTGTGTTTTCATAAGTTATTTAATAATATAAAAGTCAAGAGGCTATGATACTAGTTCTGTAGCAAAATGTTATGTAAGTATGTCATATCTATGCATGAAAATTAGTGTTTAATGATATGATGAATTTAAAGTTTTTGATCATAAAATTGTATTGATTTTAATTAAATAAATATATTAGAAGAATTTTTATGATATATACTCTGAAATATATTGTTACATAAACTAATGTTTTAAGACTTTGGTACCTACCTACTATGTAATTTTCGCCAAGAAGATGGCAAAAAAAATATATAATTTGTGTCACACACAGAAAGTGATTTATGTATAATTTGTCATGTGCACCACGGCTGATAAAGAATATTTTATACGTATAATTTACGACACGGGGTGCATGTAAATTGTATTGCTGTTGACCTTTTAGAGCCAAAAGTTCATTTTTCTTAAGTGATTTCCCGTGTTTTGAACTCGTGTGTCTTCGCAAATCGAATACTATATTATATTCCTTGAATTTCTGCGAAATGCCAAGTAAGGCAAGTCATGGGGTGGAAAATAAAGCTTGTTGTAAAACACGTAGATGTACCTACTAGACTAAAACGATAAATGATAACACAGAATGAAAACAAATTTGTATTATGTGTGGTTATAAAAAAATATATAAAATAGAATCAATTAATAAGGCAATGAGTGTACACATAAATATTGTGTTATAATTAAAAAGTATCTACTTATAATAATTACTAATAAATAATTACTTACAAATATTACTTGTAATAATTTAAAAAATAATGACATTATATTTTATACTAGCTGTCGAAGTACAAGGAAAAAATACAGTTTTATTAAGGATGAATAGATGTTGTGAATTGCCGTACAATTTGAATGTGCGTGTATTTGTATTATTTTTTTAAACGGCGCAAATTGCATTTATAGGAGTAGGTAGGTACATCATTTGTAGTTCTGTTCAAAAAATAAGTACCTAGTACAATTTATTATTATTATTATTATTATTATTATTATTATTATTATTATTATTATTATTATTATTATTATTATACAATAATATGATGTATGCTATACTACCTACGTCCTATATATTGTTTTTTTTTATTTTAAAAATCGACATTCTATTTTAAATTAATGAAAAATTAGAATTAATTATATATAGGTAGATTATTAATAAAATGTTTGTCAACTTTATTATTTATACATGAAGCAAAATTAATAATGTAGGTATTAACGAAACTTGTGGTGTACACTTTATTTTGCATAAATAGTTTTAAACTAAACAATCGAACTTTATTATTAAGTTTTTAAAAATTTCTTGATTATACTCCCAACAAAGGATATTTTTTATATTGTAATTAGTTATTAGTAGGTACATAGGTATATATAGACATTAATGCAGGACGTACAATAGTGGTGGGTTTAGTTGACAGTATTGTTCTATAATTTTTTTTATTTAATATGTTTTCCAAATACGATTATATCTATTGAAAATTTGAAAATATTGGATGCAAAAATAAACACTAGACCCTGTACGTGAAATTTAAATATCTGAGAGTACGTTACCTATTCGGCAAAATGTATAGGTAATTTGTATAAACCTACGGTTTATACAATGAGTGAATAAGGTGGTTTTAAATTATTTAAAAAAATTTAAAATCTAATCCTGATGTGTTGGTTAAAAAAGAAAATTTAGTATTTAGAATTATTTCTGACATAATATGCGTCTATTAGCCTATATATACGTATGTGCACATACACATGTGTCTTAAGTTACTGCATCATTTTGAAACGGTTAAAAGATCCAGACGTACACAATATTATAATATACACGGTTCTGATTGTCCGAAAGTATTAACAGATCGAAATAGAATTATTAATAAAATCTTCATCTATAAATAACGCAATATATACCTATTTATATAAACTATTATTGAGCTATGATGATAAATGAAAAATAACCAATAGAAATTGTAACGATTTCGTATCGGATCAATTATTGTTATTCCATTAGGATACTGTATATATGTATAGTTAATATACCTATAATATTAGTATAATAAAATATTTTGAAGAGAGCCTAGTATGTTTTACCTGTATATTTTTCAACGGTTGCCTACAAGGATACATAATTTTATGGTTCACGACTATGCGGCTGTTTCCATGAATACGATCAAACATTTCAATTAGGCGCGTTTGAGTCTTAAGTTACATTTTTTTTTACGATATTAATTTTAGGAAATGTATCTACGTTACGATGAAATGTACCATTAAGATATTTAGATAATATATATCCATGTACGGGTAAGCTTTAATGACATTTTTTTGTTGTTTTTAGTATCGTTCGTACAACTGAAGAACCAGGGAATGGAGTAGTAGTTACATATCACATTTGGATGATAAATATTTGTTGAAACTATGGTAAGTAAGCATAGGTACTTCCATGATCCATAAATCATATAAATGTTACACAAGAATACATTGAAAAAATGTTACTAGGTATAGTAATAATATGTCCAAGAGACTATTATTAATTGTTACTTTCAAACAGACACAGTAAAACACTAACATGTACCAAGACATGTTAGTGTATGAAAATACAAGGGCAATTATAATATACCTTATGAGAGTTATAATTTACAATCCTAAAAAAGTTACTTATTGTCAAAAGAAAAACAATAGTGTAGTATACCTAATACAATAAGAATGAACGAACAAATGCTACTAAAATATCACATGAGTGTAAATTTACAATCAAATAAAACACGTGAATATTATATCTCTATACAGTCTATACAATATCCGTGTAGTAGGTACACCTACCCGTAAGTTAAACCGTTATAATATTATGCGCCTATGCACATTGCACTTATAATAGTTAATAAAGTCAATGCGTCCAATGCGTTGATATCTGTACCTACACACAACAACTACAACTGTCGCATGTAACTGCATAACTTCTGCACTGTACGATCACAAAAATACTGCACGCCAACTTCCTAACATTTGCTGGAATAATGGATAGTATTATATTTATTATATAAATGATATTACATAATTATTGGTACCTATTGGGTAAAAGTGTAAAACATCTTGAAAAAATAAATCTCAAACAACGGGAAAAAAACTTCATAAGTAGGTAGGTACCTACTACACATATATACTACACTTATATCGACATCGCGGCGATTTAAAAAAATCTACAATAAACGCATATAGGTTGGCAATACAAAACATAATATTATAATAATAGGTATATTATAATATGATGTGTTTAAATTTTTTTAACTAAACTTTAAGACCGGTCGGATTATTTTCCAGTTGGCATTTTTGTGGCGGTAATTTCACGCTCCTTATAATTAAAAAAATTTTTTTCTTTGAGTGAGTTCTGAAATTATAACTTGATTATAACGCTAAAATATGTTTTGATGGTTACACACATAGGTACCTACCCGAGAAAAATATCCACAGTACCAAAATAATTTAGAAGTTCAATGTCAACGCTACAGTTAAGAAATATTTGTTGATTTTTTGAATAATAGAAAATAATAAAAAATATTTACGTTTTTATTTTTCCTAATAATTTACGCATTTAATTTTACCTAACCAACCTCGTATATACCTAACCAAGTATCATTTACATTGTATAAATGTTTTTTTGTCCGTGGTATGAGATTTTTTTCATCAAGCCTAATTAATTTCATTTCTATAGATCTAGAATAAATTTACTGGACCCCTGAATTTATTAGTCCAATTCAAAGTTGTAAACAATACCGGTATTGATCGTATTTAGAATAACATTATATTAAATTATTATTATATTGCTATATATAAACGTTGAGCTTCTTGAGCCACCCGTATAATACATAATAATATGTCTACTGGGACCAATGGCTTGGATGACTAGTGTAATGAATGAAGAAGAATATCAGAAACACTGCGTATGCCGTAGGAAATGTGATGCGAGCGATAACGTCGATGGTCTTAGCGATCCGTATCGGGTGTGGCGGCATTTTACGTTTGTTGCCGCCGTTGCTTCTGATATTTTGCTCTTCCTGAATAAAAAATAATAACACAATATTATTATAATTTGACTATTCAAATCGTAAGTTTTTTTTACATTTATTATTATTATTATTATTATTATTATTATAGCGTACAATTAAATAAACAACACAATAATTTTTATGTTATTATGACGGGTTTGAAATGGAGATGGGCAAAATATTTTGAACATTGATGTATCGAAATTTAAGAACATCGATTGTCTTGAAACTTTGTAATATACTATTATGTATTATATTTCTCTTCTGTGAACCCTTTTTTCGAGTTAGAGTGCTTGAAAAGTGTCGTGTAATTTTCAAAAGGCGGTGTTGCATTTCGGACATCAGATTCAATACTCCAAAGTTTTAATCGTAGTTCGGATCCTATGTGTTCTATGCAGTTTCGAAACTTGTTTTTAATATATAAATTACAGCGGAGAGGCTATTTCGCATAAATAAGTTGTTAGGAATAGAATTAAAACTTTTAAAGATTTACTTCATGGCGCCGTGGACCCTGTCATGAGTGTTACGGACCCCAGGGGGCAATGGAATACAGTTTAAGAACTGCTGGACTATGCCATACATAGAATAGTACCTACGTAATAAAAAATATTTAGCTTAAGATTATATGAGGTAACAAAAATAAAAATCTTTATAGTTTAAGTTTTAGTTTCATTTTCAAATGCATAACATGAAAACTGAAAAACTGTAGGTAGGTAATGTCATGTGGAATTGTGGAAATCAATTATATTATCATTATATTAATTATTATTATACTTATATATAGGTATGCAATAATTTCCCGTCAAAAATATACTGATATACAAATTGATAAATGCAACTGTATTTTAACCCACAGTATTGTATTTATGTACCTATATGCTAATATGTCTACTGTATAGTAAATCTCAATTATCTTTGTGAATATTATGATGCAAATAAACCTTATATTATAACATAAATAATAAATAGTTTATTCACCAATACTAATCACACAGGTATTACATTTAAATTAACCACGACACGCTATTTAATATATCTGTTGCAAAAACAGAACATTTTTTTCTTTAGTTCAAACTTTAAATTATTCTAATAAACGTTTTTACACGTTTATTGCAAAAGCGTACATACTGTTTTTGATGGGCAGGTGTTGTGTAATAACGAATGTGTGCACGCCCCTTGCCCACAACTGGAACATTCCCCTTGGGTCTTGTCACTCTAAATGAAAACAAGAGTAATGCAATAAATTATTACTATATAAAAAATAATATTAACTCTGGTAAGGTTTCAATAAAATGTTATGGGCACTAAACTATGTATTGCATTTAAATAATTATAAAAAAAAATTTATAAGTAGGTGTGTAAATACAATAAAATATATTATAATTACATTTATCTACTTCATGATCGTATGCATAATAATGAAAATGGAAAATTATTTAGAGAATGCAAATTAATTTTAAACGGTTAGTATAGGTAATTGCAATAGGTCACTTTTCATAATTCATTTCATAATTTTATAATTTTAAGCTCAATAAGACAATAACACAACTATTTCTATAGTCATATTTTGCAATACCAATACGATATTCGGTTACTGATCATTTTACATTTTAAAGTGTTTCTCTATTTCTCGTAAGCTAAACAATATAATTTATTATTATAAAAGATAAAACTACAACGATGTATCCATCTTTTCGTGAAAATGTGAAGTACCTACTCATATTGCATTCTACCGTTTACTCAGGCAGTAAACGAACAAAATGAAACTGAAATAAAAATCTATCTCACCCTTGCAGTTCAGAATAAACTAACCAAAAATATAAATAAAACGGAACGGAAAATTTATAGTCGATCACCTTCAATCAGCATTAATTGTAAACGAAAATTAAAGGATGGTAAACATATTATTTTAAGGAAGTGCCTTTTTCATCACATTGAAATGTGTCGACTATTATAAGTTATAAAATAAATTGTTTTAAGCAGGAGAAAAATAATAGAGAGAGGATTATTTTTAAAGTTTTAAATAAGAGCTGTTGTCAATTGGCCATTACAGCTTGATAATTAAATAGGTACCTAAAGCATTTTATTATTAACAGATTTTGGTATAAAAATATGTTTTACTAAAACTGTTCCAATTCGCACGGGCGAATATATTATGTGCCCCTTCACAGCGATGGAGGTATAGTGGTTTTGATGGGTCGAATACGGAATAACGCACACTACTGCCACTGCGATTGTGGTAGATTTGACCTTTGTCAGTTATATTGTACACAGTGCACCCCAGAAAGTATATTATTATAATTATTCCTTGTGGAAATATTATGTGGGAACTTTGCTTTCCCTTTAGGTAAATGGAAGTAGTTTATTACTAGTAGTTTATATTTAAGCGCACACACATCGTGTACATGTTTTATGATTTATGATGTTTTTTTCCGTACCTAGGTGAAATACAGTTTCAAATTATAGAAAATATATTTTTCAAGTAAAATAGGTAAAAAACTATAAGTTTAAGGTTGCGAAAACTGTAAATATTTTAAGTTACTACAAAGTTCAAATGTAGATTCTGATGAAATAATTAATAATAACTATTATAAAATATATCACTAAAATATTATGATTTGTGTTAAGCCAAGGTTTAATAAACATTAAACTTTAAAGGTAAGATATGTTTATTAATACAAGCTAATTCATAATGTCTACCTATGTCTGATGCAGAGAAAATAAACCTTGTCTTCGTTTAAGACAATAATTGTCAGGAAAAGACTAATTAAAAAATTAATTATTTTATTTGAAAGATAATATATGTCCTACAATACTATACAATATTTATATTTTATACATATAAAAATTTAAGAAATAAATGAAGAAAAACGTTCGAGATTTTTTCCTATAAAAATAAATATCTATGAAAGCAAAATTTTTACTCCGCATTGTTATGTATTTTATAAGTGAGTGAAATTTCTTCATTTTCATAATTAGTAATTTTATACTGATATTTATTCTGAACTAACTAATACCTAATCATATTTATACTTAACGCTATAATTCGTAACTTGATCAAAAATAAATAAATGTGATTTATATTATTACCTATAGGCTATATTTATTGTACTTATAGGAGAATGTATTATGTATTAACTTAGTTTACAAGTTACTTAGGTATATAAATTAATAATTATTTTTTGGCTTACACACATTTTTACTATATTATTATTTATTAAGTTATATATCTTGATACCATAGTACTTTAATCATGCTCTATATTTCGGTTAATGTATTCATACGAATATAAGTATAATAGTATTAATAATTAACAGTAATATATTTTTCTGTGGAAGTTTATTGTTACCTTTTTATGTTTGTATCTGATATTATTCTGTTAATTTTGTCATGTACTATTATTTTATACTATGTAATATTCTTATGTGATCTAAAATATATCAACATTTGATCATTTTAATTAAAAAACTTAATTTTATATAATAAAAGGCTAGGAATGCCTGACAATCTCTTTGAAGCTCTTAGCTCAATCGAAGACAACATCAACAAAATCATCACATATTGATATGTACAACTTAATGTCCTAATTATTTATAAAAACCATTGTATCCAAGTATTCAACCATAATATGTAGCATTAATATTTAATATTGTTATAAGCTGATAAATATAATAACCTAAGTTATTGAAGCTGTACCAAAAATAAAAAAATAACAATAATAATGTAGGTAGGTACCTATCTATTTTGTTTTATAAGTGTATTTATCATTACATTAATTGTGATTAGTGATTATAAATAAAATATTGCGTGGCTATAAATGTTGGCAATATACAAAAATACTAATAGGTACTTTTTATTATCAACACATATTATAAAATAATAAATTAATTATTTGTATTATTGGTACGTCTTATTATAGATCATGAAAATATTTGATTCGAATAATTTGAATTGGAAACCAACAGTCCTTGGGAAATCTGAGTATATGACGCACAAACAAGCAGGTCTTATTTGTAGAATGTACCTATAATAATTGAATTATTTTTTTTTCTCGTATAATAAAATTATAAAATATACGTCTGGTCATTAATATCCACGAAAAACAATTCGATAATATAAAATCGAATAATTTATAAAATATATAGGTATTTTAAGTAAATAGTTTAAATTAAGTTCTCAAAACTAATTCCGAAAATATAAATTAGGGACTAGGGTAATAAAAAGGTTCGAAACGAGCGAAACAACTGCTAATAATATTTATTTGTATTTGAAATATGCAGGTAAGCAACATCTGCGACAAAAATCAGATAAGCATTGAATAATTTTATTTTAATCAAATAATTGTACATTTGTACACGAAGTATGTACCTAAAAAAAAAACAATGGGAAATAGTTTAAAAATATAGTTTCCGTTTCGCAGTAGGTACCCAAGTTTCCCTCGTTTATTTAGGCCAACATCCATCTACGATTTACATGTGTTTACATTGTATTCTAAGTCAATAAATAAGTGTTATTTATTAAAATTTGTATCAAGCATATATGCCATAAATTACATACAGCGTTATTATACCTGTGATATTTTAAGTAAGCTTGCTAAATAATAATAATATGCTGCATAAAAGTTTTTTTGTTGCTTAAATCATTTATTTCTACTGCAGGGCATTTATCATAATATACTACATCGGGAATACGGTACATAAATACATTGTATCCGATTTCTTCCAATATTACTTAATTGTATTATCCAAAATCTTACGTATATTGAATATTTTTCGTTATCCACATAACTTTCATAACTAATTTGATTTGCATCTTGTCGATTTAAGTAACGCTGTAGGAATATCGAGAAAAAAATTTATCAGCTTTTATTATGTCGTATTTTGTGTAAAAAAAAACGAAATAAAGCTGAAATGCATTCAAAAGGCGTTTTAGCGTTTACGTTTTTAACAATAATATAATTTTGTACGTTGCATATAATATAGGTAAGTACATATTATAATGCAATATGTTATAGACTGCATTGCCTATTATAGGTATTTACATTTTTATAGTCGAATTATGTTAGAATTTATAATATTGTACTTAATATATACTAACATACAGTATAGATCCTAAATAATAATACAATATGCATGCACCTACTATAGGTATATTGTACTGAAGAGTCGTTTCTTAATTTATATACCGAACTCAATATAGGCGTGACCAGACTTTTGTACCTACTAATTTTGTTATAAATAAATGTAATTAAATGTCAAATGTAATACCTGTATATTTGGCATTAATCAATCAACTAAATTGATTTGTTGATGTAAGGGCGTCATACAGTATCATAAATAAATCATTAAAATTAAATTATATGTAAATAGGTATTAGGTACATAGGTAAGCAGCGGCTGTTACATTAATTGTTACATCGATGTGTAATAAGTGATGATTGCAGATGAGTGATAACTAGAGCAAGAATATATTCATGCATTTGAATATTTCTCTGGTTTCTATTATATACAAAGTAAGTACAAAATACGATTTACAACGTTGTTGATGAAATAATCAACATTTGCAGTGCATATATTTGGTGGGGAGGGGGTGCTTAGGAGCTACTTCGCACGTATTGACCTTTATTGTTATTCGGCAAGAAGTTATATTATTTATCATCAATTTTGTATCTGATAAATGTGTGAAACGTAACACCCCCTATAAAATTATCATGCATTCATCTCTGAGTAGATTAGAATATTAATATCAAACCACGCATCTGATAAATTAAAAATACACTGCACGTCTGCACACAATATCGCTAAAACGACTTTTATAAATGAAGACAGACGTCTAATGTAATTGTGATGTCTTCAGGTGTGGAGTTTATATTACGTATATATATACATATTGTGAAAAACGTGTGTGTGCAAATGTTTACCGGAGCGACATTATAAGTTTCATAAAGTTATTATTATGTCATAACAGGATAAAGTATAATATAACACACGAACTTTCTAGACAAGAGGATAGTCACACATATTATTTTTATCACTTTTATATTAAAATGCAAATGTAGGTAATAACCTTATTGAACGATATTTTCAAGCAAAAAGTCTTTGTGACACATTCATTCTGGTAGGTACACACCTTGGTAGTTTGAGATTTGTTTATTATTATTCTTAATATTTTTGTTTAAAAATTTACCTGCCTAGTATAAATGTAGGTTATTGCATTATGAAAAAATGTAAGGCAGATTCGGTTTTATTTCCCATAGCGATCTTCAAGTTATTAATGTTATCAGGTATATTATAATATATTCATATATTATTATACAGTTGAATTCAAATACGTCATGTGGCTATATAATATAGAACTTCTATAATAATACCTACTGCTCTATTCAAATGATGACTCTTTATCATAAAAAGTATAATAATTTAATAGTTTATGTCTCTTATGTATATATATATATTTTTCATTTAATAATAAAATGTGTAGCACAGACATTTACTCAGACATTTCATCAGTGTTTGAGGGAGATAACTACTTGAAGTTGCTGCAATACAATTAATAATTATATCATGTAAAATCAATCATTGTAATTACAGCTTGGCGTTATGTTTTTATATTAATTAATACTTAATAGTATAATACGTATAATTAATATTTAAAATGAAGTAAAATTGAATATAATATCAGTAGATAATAGATTTACCTAAGTAATAAAGCACGGGTTAGTGTGTATCATAAACTTCTAGTCAGGCACCTATCTCTAAACTCGAGTACCTATATTCTATAATATGTAATATTACTAATGCGTGATGGCTAATAACTCATATAAGTCATAACTTATAAAAAACAGATGCCCATCACTAAAGAAAATTAATGATATTTAACTCACCAGGAGCCACATACATATTATATTATATTGCTTAAATAGTTAGAGCATTGATATTTTAAAGGAGTTAATGTCCATACAATAGTATAAGTAGCTAACTGCTAAGTGTTGCCGGAATATGATACGTATACTATGCGAATACAATATAAAAATAAAAACTAAGTATAATGAAACCTTACTTGCGTTATTTGTTTGTAGTCTTGATCTTTATTCTGGTATACAATTGGTAACGGCCAGTCTGAACGTTTTCGTCCTACGTAGTTTACTAACACGAACTCCAATAAACTGGCGTATATACAACACATACACACGCCATCCCAAACGTTCATGGCTGTTAAATTTGATACCACTGGCAGAGTACTTCGGAAACCGTTCGATGTGGTGAAAAAATTCAACATTGTAGTTACACCTAAAATACACCATGTTAATATGTTATAAATATAATGGTAATCATTTTAATACATTTAAGGAGCCACTTAGTTTTTAAAAATAACTATTGTGGTACCTACAACCAATTTAAGTATTATTTCACCGATTAAAATCAATTATAATGTGTAAGGACACATTTATAGGGGTACTAAACTACCAACTTATACATGCAAATGTAGAATTACTCTTTTTACCTACTCAAAAATGTGTTCCTGAGATGAACAAAATTTGAAAAATTACATCCTTTAAAATCAAGATTTTCGATCTGATTTCAATTGCAATCGAATTTCGGTTGAATAGAATCAAAATTATTATCAATATTATTATTTGTAGTAGGTAAGTACACAGTGGCGTCATTTCAGTTTTCAATAGAGGGGGGCAAAGGTTTTGACCGGGCCCGAATGGGTAAAAAAAAACTGCTCGCCTCGATCGCAACCACATATTAACTGCTTACATTTTTTAATGGTACCCTTTTTATC
>NC_042495.1:57670188-57680520 GCF_005508785.2 Acyrthosiphon pisum
TTTTTTTTTTATTTTTGAAAATATGTATCAACTGCATTATATATAAATCAATTTTACCCGATTCATCACTTATAGCCTATACTCTATTACTCTTATATTGGTATACGATATATTTACAAATTAATATTATCTTAAATAATAATAGGTACCTATATATTTTTTTTATTGCTTGCTTTCTGGCGCAGTCGCTCAAGTTTTGTCTGTTTATTAAACATACCAGAAATTATTTTCGATTCTTGAGCAGTTTACGGTAATTTTATATTTTTAGCCACACCACCTATTTATTTTTTTTAAGTCATATTTTGCCCAAATTAAAATATTAATGTAAACACGCGTCACGAAAAAAATAAATTTCAGCTAAAGTAACACAATAGCTGGTACCTACACAGAATAGTTGAATCATACACGACTGTCACAGTTAACTGAAGTCCGTGATCAATGATAATTATTAATAAGAGTGCCAATCGGTTGTTGTTTTTAGAATTTGTATTAGTTTAAGATTTTAGAAATTAAACTATACTAGATTATGATACTAATTATTATTATTGTTGTCCATACAACATAAACAAACATACATAAAATATAAATACATACCCAAACATACAATGTGTATGTATAGGTACGTCACCGCATACGTCTAAATATAAATATATTCCAACTATCAATTAGTAAAAATGTATCAATGTGACAATAATTTCTTAGTATATATAGTATAATATTTTTTGAAAATATTATAAAATAGGCATGTTTTTGCGCTTATAAAATATAATAATGGTAAAACAGCAACAACTGGAACCGGCCCATCGGGCCGCTTTTAAAATCAGATAGGGGCAAATGCCCACCTTGCCCCCCCTCAAATGACGCCACTGTAAGTACACGATTTTATTTATAAAAAATTATATTTATTTTATTTATAAACATTATTTCATGCTTTGTTGATTCAATGTATAACTAAAATTAAGACTAGAATTAATTGTTGAAAATTATTATAATTGATAAAATACTTAAATGATAGTGACCTAGTATGTTATATGTTATACGTTAACTATATTGTTTATGTGGATAATTGTGATATCTACCTATACATTTTGAATTTCGTGAACGACTGTTCGGATATATTTAAATACTGTTTAAATGATAATATGCTGATTAAACAAATCCTTAATTACAATATTGCATATATATATAAATATTTTAAATTCCAAAAATATTTTGCTTAATGATTGTTGTACACTTTATTATTAAAAATGGAGGATACTTCATTTGGACTTTTGAATAAAATAATATAGTTACGGTAGATTAAAATAAAATACCTATCATTACTCTTGCCGGCACTGCATTCCATTCAAGAAAGAACGTGATGAATGATGAAGTCACCAATATTATACCAGGTATGAAAACCGTAGTAAAATAGAATGCTCTGTCTCTGGTAAAAATCAAATTCACTTCAGGCAGCTATAGTTACCTATAAATAATTAACTATCTGTCAACATTATGTATTTAAACATTAAAATCTATAATAATATAATACCTACTTAACTCACATAAAATATGTAATATTAAAGACATTGTAAAAAAACCTACCATATTTTTTCAAAAACCACAAATTACAAGAAATTAATTATTGATTAATAATAATTTATGACAAACGGATAGTACCTAGTTAAAATAAATTAAACCAGTATTTTTATAACATAAAATGTTTGAAGTTTTTTTAAATTTAAATGTACTTATATTATCGATTTGTTTGTTATTATAGTATTAAATTCTCTATAAAATTAATTTTTGACGTTTTTGTTTTAAAGTGAAATTATGGATGGATTTTTTATATTGCCCATATTTTTTGTGACTATGATAGTTGGTGACACGCTGAAAAATGGTAATTATTTTATCATATGTGTGTAATCTAAACGTATTTCGTGTTTAGACGGCAATTATATTTACCAAATAGCAAAATAATAAATTACGTTTTGGCGATTTAGTTTTAATTTAAAGCACGCCGATATTTCTCTGAAATAATAATAGTTAAATATTGATAATACCGTAAATTTATAATCATAAACATAAAATATACTATTTTACCTCTCCAACTGCCAGTAGATGGGCATTCAGTTGTATGATTTCGGTCTAAGTATGCATTTAAAGTTTTTAACGATGGTGACTTCTTCAAAGTGCTTTCATCATTTTTCCACACATATTTTATAGCTGACATTTCATATGATACTAAACAGAATAGATGACAATCAAAAGTGATAAAAAAAAAATGCAATTTCGTTCCCTGTACGCACAAAAATGAAATATATAACATAACATTAATCGTATTTACGACTTTTTCATCTCATAAAAATACGTTTTATTAAGTCACACTTCATTACTTCAATGACAACAAACCAATAACTTTTATGATGAGTCGTGTCGTAAAAACAAGATATAATTCGGATCGTCGTGCCTTGTTTACGAAAATCAATTTGTTATTTTACTTATCACTTAATAATATAAACGTTATGAAAATAAAATATTTACTGCTCTCCATTGAAAACGTGCACTGTGGATCATCAAACGGAAATATGTTCAATATACCCTGGCAAGACAGGATCAAATGGCGTCTGAAAAAATTGTAAATTTTTTTTCAACACGTATTTTATCATTAAGAAATACGCATGTTAGTAATAAACTAATAAATACGTTGGCCGCTTTTTGAAGTTTCATAGTTGTGGGTACGCAAATTAAATTTACTGACTTCGCGGTTTACCGGCTGGTGGAGCTTCTTTGGAACATTTTACAGCCCACGGGATGTGAGGGTGCTGGTGTGAGAACATGTTTATTACCGGTCAGGATCTAACGAATGTGCGGGAAACCCTATTCTATTACAACTACAATATATAGGCATACTAACAATTCAACTACAAAACTTTACCAGCCAGCTAGATATCCCATAATATATGACATTTGAAATGGGGCCGGGGTGGGAGTGGTGATGTACGGTTATAATTACCTCATTAAATAATGGACACTGCCGTTCCTGTAGATCCTCAGAGAAAAGTGTACTGGTATTAGCGATGCTTTGAAATCGCCGTGCATGATGAAATACGTGTCCGGGACCCAAATATCCCCGTGGTGGTGAATAGCATTTAGAAAATCATACCTGCTTTGGTTCGAGTACCGCAAACGAGGGTCATACCATTGTTGTTGCAGTAAAAATTCAACCTCGTACTTCTAGACGAAACAAAACGAAATATTATGAGCATTTATGTAGGGAAATGGGCGTGCCACGGACGTGCATATCATTAAACCGATCGATTTATATTAAATGTTTTTCCTTACCAAACTAGACTCGTCGGGTGAGGCCAGACTGAGTAATAGCACACTGACATTTACTAATAAAGGCCCTAGAAATGCATATGACCATGTATTATAATATGATTGTTATGTTGAACAAATGTACGATGTTTTAGGCACATACCTTTACGAATAGGATGTCTGTTGGCCGAAGGAAGTATCACTCTCACATCTTGAGGTGTTTTCATCCCACAACAAAAATCTTGATCTAAACATGCATATGGTTTTTATATTTTCAGAAAAATAGTTGTTTTTAACCATGTGATCAATTTCGGAATTAATTAGTAATTGCAGTTATGGTTTTAATTATTTATCTACGATAACTGCAGTAGGGTTTTAGTACATACATTTTAATCTGATTCAATTTTTTATGATTCTACACATTTTTGTATTACATTTCCATTTTAAGACAACGTATAATAAATACCTACGATACAATAATTCATAAATATCGTTTTTAACAAGCTTATATACGGAGCTTAATGAAGTAAACTAGAGAATAATTTTAGTGGGTCTGTAGCGCTTTGTGCATTGTTTTTATTGTTATAGGTACATAGTATTATATTATATTTACCTCCTATATACCATAAAATATGTTTTGAGGTTTGTAAAACGACCATGGAAACTAAACCACACTGCGTGAATTTTAAGTACGGGGAATGGAAAAATGAAAAATGCTTTATATATATATGTATGAGAAATAAATGAGAGATGGTTGGGTTTTCGAGTCGGTTATATTTTATAATTTGTGACACTATTTATTTTATTTTAATAATTAACATTCTTATATTACCTATTAATAATTAAAAAAGTTTAATAAATATTATATATATTAAATATTATACGTTTATCATAACGATTGAATGTAATATTACAACGAAAACACTGTAAAATATTTGTTGTAAGTACAACTATTGTAGAACCAATCAGTGGTGGTGTGAGGGGTTATTGTGATACATTTGTCTCACAGCTAAAATTAGGTGATGTATAGGTACCTATAATAGTGGGTACTGAGAAAGTATTGGGTATTTAAGTATTTTGTATTTATATAAATATTAAATATATTAAATTCTATAGTTTGGATTAGAATTTAGATAATAATACATTTTAATTTTCTAATACATAATATTATAAAGTAATTTTATCAATAAAAATAATAATATTGATATCAATGTAGATTTGGTGGGTTGTTAACATGGCTCAGTGTTAGATCTATAAGAGCTATAAAAAATTTAGAATAAAGAGACAAACTCTAAAATCGTCCGGAATTGAGTCACGCGGTTAAATGGTTGAGCTGCGGTCGCATCAGTTGCTACCTACTTTACCCGTGTAATACATGATATAAATTATTCATGTTTTTTCTAAGGTTTCTGGAAAATATATGCAATATTTTTAATCACGAATAATTAATTTTAAAGCTTGCAATATTCCGCATTCATACATATTATGCGTACCTAATGCGTGTATATTTACTTCATAAACATTTTATTAGTTGGTATTGTGTAAATTATTAAATTAAACAATTCATTATCATTGTGTCAATACTACGTCTCGGGGCACCGGCAGGAAAATTCATTATAAATGAATGATTATTCAGAGGTCACTCGGGGATGACTGGCAAAAGTATAAAAAATTAATTAACTTCAGCATAATGTATAAACAAAAAAAAATCGTGAGAGGAACACAGGCGCCCGCAGCCAAATACATTTTAAAAAGCAAAACAAAAAAATAATAAACTGACTATAAAATTATGTTCAGTCGGAATTGGAGACTGCAATCTATGCAGTTTTTTAATTCAAATAAACTATTAACAATTAAGTTTCAAAAACGAGTGATTCAGATGTGACTTATAGTTCGCTAGAAAACGTATATAAAAATTAATTAGGTAGTTTGACTTTAATATAGGAAATATAAATTGGTGAAAGGAATAGAGACACCCGCAATCAAATTAATTTTAAAAAGTAAAAAATATGTTTATAAAAAATGTATAAATGCATACAAAATTAAAGAACTTTAAAAAAATGGGAAGTTGTCCGCTTTAAATATACAAACAAAAACAAATAAAATATGACCAAGGTCAGTTGGGGATTGGCGACATAAGTATAAAAGTGCATACAAATAAAAGAACTTTAATACTATATTTATCAAAATAATTGGGAAAAGTCTAGGGCACCTATTGACAATTAATGCCTTTTAAGACAAAATTATTAGCCATAAAATGATGTTTTAATGGAATCGGTAACTGTAGTTTACTACAATTTTTAGATACAATCAACTACTAAATAATGTATTATGTTCGTTAATATAGAATGTAATTATTCTCAAAAAAAAAAAAATTATAAAAATGTATTTATTTTTAGTATAAAATATAAAAAAAAATTAATCCACCATCTCTCCACTCAATCGTTTTTCGTATGCATTGATTTGTCATTAAATTTAAATTTAAAGTGACCTACTCAATGACAACACTTAGGGAATATAATGTGTAATGACTTTTCAGGTTTTTAAACATAGGAAATTATGTAAAAAAAAAAAATGATTTTTAAAAATATAACAAAGTTTTTTCATGCTGAATATGATGAACATAACATTACCTATATGACTATCGTATTCAGTGGAGGATCCAGGGGGGGGGGAGTAAAGGGGGCATTTGCCCTTCCAATATCCGTAGTTTCTCTTTGTTTTACATTATGTTTAGCCAATTTTGTAGCAAATATATGTACTTTTTGTACTTTTGCCCATTCCATGCCTCTCCCCCCCCCCCCAAAAAAAAAAAAATTAAGCCCTGGATCCACCACTGATCGTATTTCCTTTTTAGGCTATTGGCGATTGAAATTGATAAGATGTAACGGGGACGCTGTGTATCATTTATATGTTATTTTACACGTTCCCCGTTACAGATCCACCCCCGCCGACTTGATAATTGATAAGCTTTCAATCGCCAATCCTTGAAGCTTAATAAATAATGTAATTGTTTGTTAGTAATCGACTCTAAAATTGGAGTATATTAATACATTTTGTTTTGCTTTTTTTATAATTCCATATTTGCACATTAATCTTTCAAAAAATCGTTTTTAAAATTATGATTAAGGCTTCCACCTCCTTAAGTTTGAGGTCTGTCGATATATAGACATTGTTAAAAGTAAATATTAATCGATTGAAAATTACTTACCATCCACTGGTGGCAATAATCTTTTGTCATATCTGTTTGGGTTCACCAAATTATCAAGTATCTCTTTGTCTGATTTTCCATTTTCAAACCTTAAGTGAAATATTTAATGAATTCAAACAGTTAAAGTTCTATAACAATTATATAATATATGTTGTAAGTGGCTTTAAACTATATAACTTATTTAATACACTAGCTAAAATACAGACAATCGGCAAACATATACTATTGTCTATTATCAATAGAAAGTTAAAATCATTAAATTGGTATAAAATACACATTGAATAATCCTACAGAATATAAATACATCGTGTAATTATAATGTAAATACATAGGTTAAATTAAAATAAACAGATTTTTAAATTTGAAACATTTGAACACTTTGATAACTTACCACTATCTATATTATGTGTACAGTTCACAAAACTGGAATTTTGATTAAAGTAAAACAAGGAAACCATTTGTTATAAAAAATGAAGCAATGGGACTATTATTTTTGCATCTTCTTGTTTATATGACTGAGTTCAAATTGCGTTCAAAAAGAATCTTATATGAGTCGTGACTACTGAACTGCGTTCACCTATATATCCGATATAGCTGGAAATTAATTTTGTATTTAGGTTTTAACAACCTGCGATAGCGATGTTTTATATTTTTTAACTTTTGAAATTGAAATTAATAATGAAAGCTGTTAAAATGTTAAGTGAAAAAAGTAAACAATTATACATTATTGATGGCTATAAGTTTGCTTTTAAAAAGTTTTAAAATTATAATATTCAAATATGGTAGTGTTCAAAAGGTAGGTACCTACTTGTTTTGTAACTCTTATTTATTTAAATATCAGTCCTCGGTCTGTAAGTAAGTAAAATATATAATTTTTAATTGTTATTGGGACGTATAGACACCTATAACTGAGACCTGTCGGAAGAAAACCGTGAATGTAATTCAATCGAAACAATTTTTTGATGCGATTTAGATCCGAATGCACCCATTTTTATCAAAAAACTCAAACAGTTCAGTGTCAAGAGAACATCGAGAAATGCATTATAATATAAAATATGTTATAAATCTATTTGGGCTACTAAGTTTTGATAAGTTTTTACTTTTTAGCAAACACATAGCTTTGTAGGTTTTTATTTTTAATACGATAATAATTATTATTGTAGGGTAATTTTTTATTTTATAATTTTACTTACACGTCTGAGCTATCTGATAACACGTTTTGTAATAACGGTACGAGAAAGGAAGCCGCTTGTAGCAGCCTCCATATTCGTTCCATTCTATGGCATCTGAAACAAACACATCATAATATTATTAATACAATAAGAAATCACGATGATTCAAAACAATGCATTACAACAGTATGGTTGTAAAAAAATGGTATTTAATTTAAGATATTTGTATTAATTGACATATACCTAATTTTTTTCGATATTAACTAGTTATTTAAGCACTTTTGGTACATGTTCATTGAACGTTTAATAATAATAATAAAAACAATGATACTGCACAAATATATAACAATGCAATTGTTTAATTCATTTTTAACTAATTAAAAAATATTAATTCATATGTAATAACTATGTGGTGTTTACTCATATGTCGTAACTGCATAGTTTAATTTATAATTGATTTTATCAGATTACCGTTGCAGATGTCATTTGTACAATTTGCGTATTTTAAAGCTTATTTTGCATTATTCTAGAATTTTGGAATTTATTAAAAAATCTATAATACAAAAATATGTATATTTAAATAAATTATCCTTTTATGAAAATACCAACTACTTTTAATTTGAAACGATTTTAATATATCAATACACCATTATTAATCTCAGTAGACGCTTATATATAAAGAGTTGTTTTTTAAATTTAAATTTTCATAAATCATCATATACTATAGACTATAGTGGTATAGCGTATATAAATTATACACTCATATAATTAATAATTACTAAAAATTTGAGATATTTTATCATGTAAAATAATTTCATGTTTTTTTTTTCATTCCCATAAACCAATAATATTTTTGTTGCAACTATAAAATTTGTCAATTTTATTTTCAAAAGTAAGCCCTTAAAATAGATTCTTCAACGGTTTTATTATGTATAGTTTGTACGGGTCAAAAAAAAGGTATGGTTTTTTTCAAAGTCATAGCCCATAAATTATATTTTTTTTTATCAATAATTTATTTACCATCTTGTTTGAAAATAATACTATAAAATATTCTTATTATATTTTCAATATGTATTTGTAAAATGGACATATTTTTTGTCAACATATTTATAGGACTAAACTATGATTTAAGCCATAACGAAATATATTTGAAGTGTTTTTGTTTATAATTTCATGGAAATTAATTTTACAGAATTTTCTTTTACCTAATAATAAAACATTTATATTTTTATCAGTAGCTTCGAGTAGGTACTTTATTGTATTTAGTTTATTATTACCTATAGTTAATAAATTATTAAAATAATAATAATACATTTAAATTTATTTAAATTAATTAATTAGTTTATTTGGTGTACATATTTAGTACCTAATATCAATTGAAAAAAAAACTATATGCATATTATATTTAGTTAAAAAATTTGTCTTTTCTGAAAATATTTTGATAATTAACAACTTTGGAAATAGATGGGTACATAATATAATCGACAGTTAAAATGTTGTTAGCTCCGTGACCGCCGGTATATTGATCTGACGCTAAGGTGTAAGACTAATCAAAACTAAAAGTAGGTAAGTATACGATTTACTCCGGGTATAATAATAATAGTATGGTGTACCGGTGGGTGAAAAAAAATCACAGAGGGTTGTACTAGGTCAGAATTATATTTATACCGTTTTTGTGGTCCGCTATTATACACGAAAGCTGTGGCGTAAGTATATATTGTTAAATAAAAACATTATTGTGGTTGTAGGTAATAATGTGGCACGCGATCGTAAGCATAAATAACGCGCGTGATGTATGAAATATACGCAAAATTATTACTTTTTTTTATTGCGGTAGAAAAGGTAAATTTTTAAATTTTTAATCGAAAAGTGACGCCACGAAGTGAGCCATATATTATACATTTCTACTTAAAGTTTGCACCGAAGCAAATTATTACTACAAAGCACATACGAGTTATATGCATACCTAGGTATTGTATAAAAAATTCTATATAAGCATGTACGTCATACATTATGTTATACTTAAAATTTAAATTATACTTCGTAGACGATACTCTAGCAACAATATTTGTGTTAAACGAAATCGTTTGGCCGAAATTAATTTTGACTTTGTTTTTCAATTATTGGTTGTTATTATGTTATGGACCGACCCAAGACGGTTGGTAAAATACAATTTTACCAAAATTGAAACGTTGAAAACAACGTTTTCATAAAATTAACACATTTTTTATTCGTTAAATTACTTCTATGTACCAATATTAAAATAATTTTTTTGTGGCTCGGTGTGTGCATTCAGTTACGAAACTTGTTATGAGTGTACGCACTGGTCGGTGTCACTAGCTCCCGGATGGGTGACCACCCACAGGGCCGTCCCGAAGAAAAATTTATGGGGGGGTGGTAGACCTATATTAACTAGCCGACTCAAAAAATTTAATTCTCGCTTCACTCGAAAATTTTATATTATTTTGCATTATAATTTATATGAGAATTTTAAAAACATACTATATATAGCTTTATTTAAGGGCCTAATGTAGCGTGGAATGGTTGGCCGTAGTGACTACTGTCACTAGCACCCGGATGGGTGATCACTCTGGTTTCTAGCGACGAATTCTCACCCCACATACACACGTGTTCTTCAACCCAAGGGGG
>NC_042495.1:57686361-57699018 GCF_005508785.2 Acyrthosiphon pisum
TAATGGTCATAGTTCCCGTGCTTTAAAGTTTAAGAGCAATAAAAGAAAAAAATAGCATTATTTTAGATTCTGAGTGAAACGATGAATGTATTGATTTTACAATGATGTGTGTTTTTTTTTTTTATTTTTTATTTTTAATTTTTTTTTGTGTTTGTCATCGCCTTTTAGGACAGTAAAAGTGCTTGGGTTTTCTTCAACAGTACCTTTTCTGATAGGAAAGTGAATCTAGTTGGTACTTTGGGTGGTCAAAAGTAAATTTTTTCCAATAGTTTTCAAAAGCGCCGTGAAAAACAAAAGAAAAATTAAGGAAAAACGGGAATTTTTACGCAAAATCTGTTTTCGAGAAAATTGATTTTGGTTTTTGTGTAACTTTAAAACGAACGACTGTAGATACATGAAATTTTCACTGGTTGTTTATATTTCCATTTTCTATACATGATAAATTTTTCAAAATATTTTGATTTGTTTTGAGCTGTTTATGGACAATTCCAGTTTCAATTTAATTATTTTTTTTTTCTATGAATGTCAATAAAACTTTATTTGTTGAGTAAAAATACTTGAAAATTTAATACAAGGCTCCTAAAATATTGTTGCAATGACATTTGAAAAGTATTAAAAATCCTTAGTCACAGTTTTTTTTTATTAGCATTTAAAGTTCAAAAATTGACAAAATATGGAAAAATCACGAAAATTAGTAAATTATTTTGAGTTAAGAATTCATGAAAAATTTTATTTTTGAATCTAAGATTTGAAAATGTAATACAAGATTCCTTATAGGATAATCTACTCTTTTCAAAAAAAAAAAAAATGTCTATAAGAAAGTCAAATTAAATTTTTATGGGCGTTTGAAATTCATATTTTTACAATATTTGATATTTGCTCGATACCTAATATATAATACCTATTATAGGTCAATTTTTTTTTAATACTATATAGATAAGTATACCTATAATAGATATGTCTAACACCTAGACTGACAAACCGTCTCTACTCAGAATCGTTTTTCTTATCCAGTGATATTATATCATTGAATTCAAATTTAATCCATTATACAGTGACCCACTTGTAACTTACTGTACAGCAGAGCGACATACACTTACCCACCTTTTTTTTATTTGTTTATTATTTTTTTTTTGTCATCACTTTTTAAGACGGTAAAAATGCTTAAAATTTCTTTAAAAGTATCTTTTTTGATGGGAAAATGAATCTAGTGGTACTCCGGAGGGTTAAAAGTAAAAAAATCTGAGAAAAACAAAACATTTTAAGGAAAAACGGGAATGTTTACGCAAAATCAGTTTTCGACAAAATCGATCTTGGTTTTTAGTGTAACTTTAAAACAAATGACTGTAGATACATGTATTTTTCACTGAATGTTTATATTAGCATTTTCTTTACATCATGACATTTTAAAAATATTTTAACTTGTTTTGTCTTGTTTACAGTTTACGGATATTTTCAGTTTACAATTTTTTTGGTTATTTTTCTATAAATATCAATTAAATTGTATTCGTTCGGTCAAAAGCGTGAAAATTTAATACAATGCTCTTAATATATTATTACAACAGCAGTTAAAAAATATTTAAAATACATGGGCACAAATTTTTTGTAAGCAATTTTATTTCAAATTTCGACAAAATATATCAAATTAAAAATTAAAAAATGTGTAAAAGGATTAACTTTTATACCTAAGATTGAAAAATGTAAAACAAGGTTTCACGTAATTAGGTTATTCTGTAGGTAACCGAAAAATGAAAATAATATTTAAAAAAAAAAACTATGAGTATCTACACTACATACAGATACATCGGTACATGTACATGTATATGTCTTGTTTCTACTGAATATAGTTGGCATAAGAATATCGATGTCAATCTGGTATTAGATACGAAGAGACGAGGATTAAACTGTAGGTAACTTTTTAATACGTGTTAAAAATAAACAAGTTTCAAAGACCACAATTATTTATTGAGTATAAATTTTTTAATTTTTTAATTTAAACGACAGAATTTTCATTTACAACACTTTTAGTGATGAATTATTAAAGGACCGCAACGTGTACTGAAATATGAAACGTACTCAAGAGTTTCAAGAAATTATGACCAATATACAATCAAGGCACGATACCACTTTTTTTGGATAATGTGTTTTTACCGTAATATTAATCTTATAATTACAATAACAAACAATACAAATAAAAGGTGGGTAAGTGGATGTCGCTCTGCTGTACAGTAGGTAACAAGTGGGTCACTGTATAATGGATAGTATTAAATTTGAAATCAATGATATAATATCACTGTATAAGAAAAACGATTCTGAGCGGAGACGGTATGTTAGTCTAAGTATAAGATATATTACATACTGTATTAAAAAAAAGATTGACCAATAATAGGTATCTATAATAAATTCCAAATTAATCATATAACAATATCCATTAGGTACTTATAATGCGTTATACATCAACTACAAATCGTAGTACTATCATAGATATATATTAGTACACTTTAGAAGTTTCAAGTACCCTCGAATAATATTATACAATCACAACAAGATAAAATAGCTATTCTAGGTTTTTAATATGTAATTTCGTTCAAATTTGAACTTAAAATGACTATAAAAATAAACTGTGCTTATGTATTTTTTAGATTTTTTGGTAACAGAATTAACTATTTACGTGGAATCTTGTTTTAAATTTTCAATTCTTAGATATAAAAGTTGAACATTTTATAAAATAAATTTTTAACTACAAAATATTTATTCAAATTTAAATTTGATAAATTTTGTCAAAATTCGATCTTTAAATGCTTGTAAAAAAAAATTATGCCTAAGTATTTTTAATATTTTTCAACTGCTATTGTAACAATATATCAGGAGCATTGTATTAAATGTTTACACTTTTTAGCCGAACGGATAAAACTTTATTGATATTTATAGAAAAAAAGACTAAAAAACTTGAAAACTGACAATGTCCGTAAACAGGTCAATAAGAGTCAAATTATTTTATTGTGTATAGAAAAGGCTAATATAAACATTCAGTGAAATTTTCAAGTATCTACAGTCATTGGTTTTTTAATTACAACAAAATAAGAAAATCGTTATATTATGAGAAATCGAGTGAATATCAAATGTTGTAAAAATATGAATTTCTAACGCTCATAAAAATTTAATTTTACTTTCTTGTAGACATTTTTTTTTTGAAAAGGGTAGACAAACATATGAGGAATCTTGTATTACATTTTCAAATCTTAGATTCAAAAATAAAATTTTTCATGAATTTCTAACTCGAAATAATTTGCACATTTTCGTCATTTTTACGTATTTTGTCAATATTTGAATTTAAATGCTTATAAAAAAAATTGTGACTATGGATTTTTAATTTTTTTCATCTGCCTTTGAAACAATATAATAGGAACCTTCTATTGAATTTTCAAGTTTTTTTAACCTACAAATAATATTTTATTGATATTTATAGAAAAAAAAAAATAAAAAAAAAATAGAAATTTAAAATGTCCGCAAAAACAGCTCGAAATAAATCAAAATATTTGGAAAATATTATGGTGTATAAAAAATGCTGATATAAACATTCAGTCAAAATTTCATGTACCTACTGTCATTTTTATAAGAGTTGCACCAAAAACCAAAATCGATATTTTCGAAAACAGATTTTGTGTAAAAATTCCCGTTTTTCCTTAATTTGCCTTTTGTTTTTCACGGCGCTTTTGAAAACTACTGGAAAATTCTCACTTTTGACCCCCAAAGTACCAACTAGATTCACTTTCCTATCAGAAAAGATACTGTTGAAGAAAATCCAAGCACTTTTACTATCCTAAAAGGTGATGACAGACACAAAAAAAAAATTAAAAAAAAATTTTTTAAATCAATATATTCATCGTTTCACTCAGAATCTAAAAGGGAGTGTTGTTCTCACACTCAAAGGACGGCCCTGACCACCCAGGATTTTTGGTGACAAATCCTTGCCACACATACAGACACGTGTTAAAAACGTACAGTATCAATATTGTTTTTTTAAGCCATGCGTATTAAATTATTTGTTTAGTAATACACATAATATTTTTAGGTCTATTGAATTGTATTTAAGCTTTTAAATAAAAAAAAAAAAATGGGTAGTTGGATGTCGCTCTGCTGTATTATAGGTACGAGTGGGTCGCTGTAATGGATGGTGTTGAATTTGAATTCAATGATATAAAATCATTGTCTACGAAAAACTATTCTAAGCGAAGACTGGTCTATAATAATAGTATATTTGATGATTGCTTTTTGCCTTTTGGTAAGTATTAGAATCGCTGTTTTAAATATTCAATGAATTTCAATCCTTAGCTATAAAAGTTGACATTTTATAAATATTTAACTACTAAGTAATTTGTATATTTTCAATTTGATAAATCTTGTTAAAATTTGAACTTTTAATAGTGAAAAGAAAACATAGGGCTTATGGATCTTTATTATTTCTCAACTGCTAATATAACTACTTATGAGGAACTTAATGTTATATTTTCATATCTTAGGTATACAAAGAAATATTTTTATGAATATCTGACTACAAAATAATTTTCAAACTGTCGAGAATATGATTATTATTCGTAAAAACTTGAACAGAAATCCCTAAAAAAAAATTTTGCCTATGTCTTTTTAATAATTTTCAACGGCTATTATATAAACTTATAATAAACTTTATATCACATTTTCAAGCTTTTTAACCCAACGAATAACATTTTATTGACATTTATAGAATAAAAAAACTAAAAAATTTCAATTTTCAAATGTCTATAAATAACTCAAATCGAGTCAAAATATTTTGAAATTGATTATATTAACATTTTATTAAAATTTCAAGTACTTACGGTTGTATACAAATTTTAAACCTTATAGATATAAATAGAAATTTTTTACGAATTTCTAACTCGAAATAAATTTTTTTTTGTGTGTTTGATAAATTTTGTCAAAGTTTTGGCTGCAGACGCTCATAAAAAATTATTGTGGACTTACGCTCAACTTTTTTTTAAATTTCCAGTAGCATCAACTTATGAAGAACATTGTATTATATTTTAAAGGTTTTTGACCGACCGAAAAATTTTGTATGACAATAATTTAAAAAATTTAAACTAAATTACGTAAAAATTTCAGTTTTTTTCTTAATATTTTGTCCGTTTTTCTAGATGCCTTTAAAAACTATTGGGAATTTCTTACTTTTAACCATCTCAAGTACCAACTAGATTCACTTCCCTATCGGAAAAGAAGCAGTTGAAGAAAATCGAAGGATTTTCACTGCCCCAAAAGCTGATGACAGCCAAAAAAAACACATCATGGTAAAATCAATATGTTTATCGCTCCGCTCAGAATCTAAAATATTAAGAAAGATTATCATAATTTTCCATCCACGTTGTTTTGGTCAGGAATGATGATTATTTTCAATTTTCAGAACCATTATAAGTTATAATTTATAACTTGTCATTAATTGTCATTAATTGTCATAATATAAGTCGGTAGTAAGTCTAGGTACCTTATTATTAGATCATTAAAGTTTTCGAACAACTTCACATTTGATAAACAGGCCAGATTGAAGTTTTGTGGGTTTGATTATAACGCGTTGGGATAGATCTATCATTTTCAACCCATGTGCTATTCGGTTCATGCAATAAACAAGGCTGTTCATTAGCTGAATCGTAAAACAAAAGCAAAAAAAAAATTGTCATCGACTACCGGGGAGTGGAAAAGCGTGTTATATTTTATAATTTATAATATATAATTATATAATATATTATAATGTATAAGCAGGGTGTCTAACACTTCTCTATAATATGTGTAGATCTAAATGGCTATATATCTGACGAAACGTTTTACACAAACTTGGGGGATTAGGTGTATCTGTTTTAGACGAGACTTCAGACTTATAAGGTTTCTCGCTAGTAAGTGGCAATAATAAAACCGATAAAACAATAATCATAAATAAAAATCGGCTAACTTTTTCAAAACTTTCTCTTGTACTTTGGCAAATGTACCACATTTTTTTGTCAACTAATCTAAAGTTGCTAACTATAATCTTATAATAATAATATAATACGTTATACGTATAATCTATATGATTTAGGTACCTATATATGTTATTTCGTATTACACATAAATCGTGTAACATTCAGGAACACGACTCGTTGAATAATTCAATAATGTATTGAGTCTAAAATAACACCGTACCCTACGATAGCTGTCGTGCTGTTTTTGGGATTACAATAACCACTTCGATTTTTTTAAATGTCTAGAAAATAAATTTATTTAATCGATTAACGTTGATGTTTTGTACAGAATACAGATATACGTATATTATACTGCCTATAATCTATATAACATAATTATTTGTGCGTTAAATATTTTATGGGATTTTCTATTGTTGGTATAATATATGTAATAACCTTAAAGCGTAATATATTGTTTGCGTGGTCTAATCGTTATTATATGCCAATACCTACCTGTAGCTGAATTAAAATAATATCAGGATAATTCTAAACTCAATGTTAGTATAGATATTTACAGGTTACAATAATATACTCCGTTTGGTTATTGAAAATATTTTTGTCATAACTTTCAAAAATGGTTGTTGACCATAAACTCGGTGAAATATATGTTTTTAAATCTAAAGTAGATATAGGAACTAATATATATGATTAGGAATATTACCATATTTATTTTATTCTTCGCATTTATTTTGTAAGTCTGTTGTAAGCAATTACTGTGTTCCACCAATTTTAAAATTATTAGCTTACTGCACCTACATATAATGTCATAAATTAATGTTTTGTTACTTTTATCGATATCGTTGATTTTTGAACTGTCGGCGTTGACGAATGCTTTTTTTGTTATCGGACAAATTTTAACAATTTTCGGACTGTCATAAGTTATTTACTCAGGCACGTACCTATCTAGGATTACACAATTTTTGCCATTGGTTTGTATACATGGTAAGCTTTTGGTATACCAGAGACCAGAGTGTTATACGTTCTTACCACAGGCGTGTCCATGATACCATGAAGTTGGATCCAGTTCAACTTTTCACGTGTACACGGCTCTATATTGATAACAATATTGATAACATAAGAATATATTATGAGGTAACTAATATATTATCAATCCTAACCGATCTAACCCATATTATCCGATGGGAAACGTTTATGAGATCTTTCATAGTGAACGGATCTGATCATTATAATATACACTTTAAACAAATTTATACATACAACATTCACACTCAAACAAGGAATTTGTCCAAACATTACTCTCAACAATGTACAAATTCCCACATCCGATACAGTTAAATATTTAGAATTGTTCCTTGATAAAAGACTCACATTGAAGAAACACCTCCAAACCAAACGACTAACCTTAAAGTAAATTCAATCTGATCACCCAACCACTTGTCATAGCCACACAAGAAAAAAATTATAGACATTATCACTACAAACTTTTAAGTGACCCTTTTATTACTGGAAAATGTGAACAATCAGTTTTCATTATTTCGCACATACAAAATTCATCAATATTGATTTAACATTTTAACCAAATATAATATACCTACCTAATAAAAAAATGTATTCAAAAACGTTCAAAATATAATATATAATATTAAAAAGGTGGGTAAGTGGATGTCGCTCTGCTGTACAGTATAATGGCCACTGTATAATGGATGGTATTAATTTTGAATTCAATGATATAATATCATTGTATAAGAAAAACGATTCTGAGCGGAGATGGTATGTCAGTCTAGGTATATGACATATTATATACTTATCTATGGTATTAAAAAAAAAATGATCTTTAATAGGAAGGTACCTATAATAAATTCCAAATTAACCATATCACAATATCTATTAGGTACATAAAACGCGTTATACATCAACAATAAATCGTGATACTATCATAGATATATAATAGTATACTTTAGAAGTTTCAAGTACACACGAATATTATTATACAATCACAACAAAATAACTAAAATAGTTATTCTAGCTTTTTTAATATGTAACTCCATCCAAATTTGAACTTAGAATTATTATAAAAATAAACTGTACAAGATACTGAAGTTGATAATTGAAGCATTATTTCGACTACTTATTGTGTACACAGACACAAAAAAAAAAAATAAAAAAAAACACACATCATTGTAAAATCAATACATTCATTGATCCACTCAGAATCTAAAATTAAAAAAAATTAAAAAAAATACACATCATTGTAAAATCAATACATTCATCGTTCCACTCAGAATCTAAAATTTTCAATTAACGTTAATAGGTATTTCTTTATCAGAGCTATTAGTTTATGAATTATTCAATTATGAGATATAAATATTAACATTTAGATGAGCCGAGTAGTGGGCTTAAATTTCGCTGGGTAACCCCGTACCACTCTCAACTATCCACTCATTTAAACTTTAATTACTTATAGCGTATAGACTACTCGCACTAAATATAGATTAAAACGAGAATCGCGCCGTTGACGTTAAATTAATATAGTCCACTGCGACGATAATAATAAATAGATACATTATATTATAATATGAGTTTTATGTACAATATTATTATTAAAATATACAGCTTAAGAAAGAAAAAGATCAATTTTGTTTTATGAGTATACAATTTATGAAATATGCTAAATATGCATTATCAATTTTCGATTTTTAAATTGCCCATTGTATAGATAAAATTTCTTGCTTAATCTGCTATTAATCGACAACATATAGAATACTCCTACAACTTCCACCCTAATGATAACTAATTCCGAGTAACGTATGCGCAGTGTATGGGTAAAGTTGTTTGTGAATAATTGAAATCCAAATGACCTATATGCCGCGATGAACACAATATTGCCTATACATAATAGGTACGTTGTAATTGTTTACACAATAATATGCCGCGACAATTGATTATAAATATGTGGTATTGTTTGAATAAGTTAGTAGGTAAGTACCAGTGTGTACGAGTTGTCAAAAGCATTATTAAGGTGTAGGTGTACTACATTATAATGTTTTTATTTTTAATATTACTGTCTATTTATTCGTAATTTGTACCTATACCTATTACTTAGGTACTAACTACAAGTTGTTCATGTACGGTGTTATTGACTTGCCTTTAAAATACGACACCGAGGTGTTTTATATTATTATTGTACCTACTATATATTTTATATTTTGGTATTTTGGTGTAAATGTTACTGTGAACAACCGCAGTTGGTTAATATCATCGTACACCAAATTCATTGGTGAATGTTGACTTATTGATTTAATTTGTGATCTTAGTAAATATTCACCTGTGAATGTCGACATTTATACAACGATATTGGTGAATGTTGGTAATGTTGATATTATTTAATCTAATTTAAGAATGACTATCAAATCACTTAATTTGTTGTTAAATCAAATTCTAGAAGAAAAGAAAAAATAATTTTGAATAGAGAAGTAGCAATCACCAATCTTCAAGTACAAGCTGTAAAAATGTTACGAACTTCAAAACAAAAGTTTCAGCCGCGGCTAATGTTGGAGAAACTGTCCGTATTCGAGTTTCAGATGTTGATCGTAGTAAAATGGATCCCCAAAATATTTTAGCTGTAGTATTAAATATAGTAGATAATGATTTTCATAAATTAGCTACCAAAAACGATGTTATAAATCGATCATACACCAGAAACCAGTTTTCAGTGTGTAAAGAAAATTTAATATCGATCACTGATGTACAAAGGGATAACAAATTTCTTTAATGGAAGCTTCTCATCAAATTCATTGATTGGGGGGGGGGGGGGGGAATACAAAAAATCTTTACCACAGTTCATTAAAAAATAAAGTCAGCACTATTTAAAAAAAATAAGTTGATATTGCTGTTGGTATAATTGCGTGCTTAAATATTAATTTAAATATGCTATAAAAAAAAAATGTTATGTTAAAAATAAAGAAACACTCTTTTTTTTCGAAATTCCATATCACACCGATCCATGATGGTTCAAAAATGCCGCATACATTGACATAAAATACACCTATTACTATTCATCAATATGAATTAATTAATATTTTTAAATAATTATAAATAATGTGACACATTTCAATCTTAAAAAATTATTAATGAAATATTAAAAAAGAAAACAATAATCTTTATAATAGCGTATAGGCCAGAGACATTTTCATTGGATAATATTTAGATATATTATGTACATATCTGTGTTTCAGGTGAATATTTTAAAATAAATACACTGTTTTGGGTTCAATAATATATTGATATTTTTAATATTGTACAACAATTTATGTAAAAAATTATTTTAAATAGGTAACTAAATTAGATTCTAATGTGTATTCGCCATGTTCAGTGTTTCAATGTTTTAGTAAAAGTTATTAATTTTATAACACTTTTAATATTCTATTTTATATTAATTTAGAACATAGGTAACTCATATACTTATCTACATTATATAGGTAGGCCTATAGGTATAATTATTCTCAAAGGTGGGCAAGTTAATGAAAATAATTAACTCAAGTTAAGTTAAGAGGACACAAGATCGATAAGTTAAAAGTTAACAGTTAACAAATTATAAATTTAACTCGATAAGTTAAAAGTTAATATAGAAAAAAATAATAACTTAACTCAGTTAAAAAAAAGTTAATCTATTAATTTTTTTTAATCACATAACGAGTGAATGTGTCTTTCTAGTTTCTAATTTATAAATTATAAAAAGGTGGATAAGTGGATATCGCTCTGCTGTACAGTAGGTTACAAGTGGGTCACTGTAATGGATGTTGTTAGATTTTTAGTATTAAATTTGAATTCAATATGATATAATATCACTGTATAAGAAAAACGATTCTGAGCGGAGACGGTTTGTCAGTCTAGATATTAGACATACATATTATAGGTATAGTTATCTATAGTATTATTAATAATTTTCAAATTAATCATATCACAATAACCATTAGGTAACGTGTTATACATCAACAACAAACCGTGGTACTATCATAGATATATAATAGTATACTTTAGAAGTTTCAAGTACCCACAAATAATATTATACAATCACAACAAAATAACTAAAATAGTTATTCCAGGTTTTAGATTCCGAGTGGAACGATGAATGTATTGATTTTACAATGATGTGTGTTTTTTTATTTTTTTATTTTTTTACTTTTTTTGTGTCTGTGTACACGATAAGTAGTCGAAATAATGCTACGATTTTCAACTTCAGTATCTTGTTCGATCAGAAAGTGAATATCGTTGGTGCATTGGGGAGGTCAAAATTTAATTCCCCAGTAGTTTTCAAAGCGCCGGGAAAACAAAGAAAAATTAAGGAAAACGGGAATTTTTACGCAAAATCGATTTTCACAAAATTGAATTTGGTTTTTGGTGTACTTTAAAAAAATGACCGTAGATACATGAAATTTGACTGATGTTTATCCTGCATTTTCTATACACCATACTATTTTGAGCTCTTACGGACATTTTCATTTTCCATTTTTTTTAGTTTTTTTTCTAAAAATATCAATTAAATTTTATTTGTTGGATAAAAAAGCTTGAAAATTTAATAGAAGGCTCGTAGTATATTGTTTCAAAAGCAGATGAAAAATATTAAAAATCGTTAGTCACAGTTTTTTTTTATAAGCATTTAAAGTTCAAAAAATGACATAATATGGAAAAATCACGAAAATTTGCAAATTATTTCGAGTTTGAAATTCATAAAAATTTTTCTTTTTAAATCTAAGATATGAAAATGTAATACAGGATTTAGTTTTATCAAGTTTTATCTGTTGGGCCAAAAAGTGTATAAATTTAATACAAAGCTCCTGATATATTGTTACAATATCAGTTGAAAAATATTCAAAATGCATAGGCACAATTTTTTTTTATAACCATTTAAAGATCAAATTTTGAAAAAAATTTATCAAATTTTAATTTGAAAAATTATTTTGTAGTTAAAAATTTATAAAATGTTCAATTTTTGTATCTAAGAATTGAAAATTTAAAACAAGATTCCACGTAAGTAATTAAATCTGTTACCAAAAAAACTAAAAAATACATTTACACAGTTTATTTTTATACTCATTTTAAGTACAAATTTGGACGAAATTACATATTAAAAACCTAGGATAACTATTTTAGTTATTTTGTTGTTATTGTATAATATTATTCGTGGGTACTTGAAACTTCTAAAGTATACTATTATATATCTATGATTTTACCACGGTTTTTTGTCGATTTATAACGCGTTATAAGTACCTAATAGTTATCATGATATGAATGATATGATTAATTTGGAATTTATTATAGGTAAGTACCTAACCTATTATAGGTCAATTTTTTTTTAATACCATAGATAAGTATATATATGTCTAATAATAGACTGATATACCGTCTCCGCTCAGAATCGTTTTTCTTATACAGTGATATTATATCATTGAATTCAAATTTAATACTGTCCATTATACAGTGACCCACTTCTAACCTACTGTACAACAGAGCGACATCCACTTACCCACCTTTTTTAATATGTAATTTCGTCCAAATTTGAACTTAAAATTACTATAAAAATAAACTGTGATTATGTATTTCTTAGAATTTTTGGTAACAGAATTAAATATTTACTGTGGAATCTTGTTTTAAATTTTCAATCCTT
>NC_042495.1:57699701-57700865 GCF_005508785.2 Acyrthosiphon pisum
AAAAGTCAAATTACATTTTATGATCGTTTGAAATTCATATTTTACAACATGGGATATTCACTCGATTTCTCATGTAGCGATTTCTTATTTTGTTGTAATTAAAAAACGAGTGACTGTAGAAACTTGAAAATTTCACTGAATGTTTATATTAGCATTTTATATATACGATAAAATTTTTAAAATAATTTGACTCTTTTTGAGCTGTTTACGGACATTGTAAGTTTTCAATTTTTTTAGTTTTTTTTTCTATAAATATCAATAAAGTTTTATCTGTTGGGCCAAAAAGTGTATAAATTTAATACAAAGCTCCTGATATATTGTTACAATATCAGTTGAAAAATATTAAAAATACATAGGCACAATTTTTTTTTATAAGCATTTAAAGATCAAATTTCGACAAAATTTATCAAATTTTAATTTGAAAAATTATTTTGTAGTTAAAAATTTATAAAATGTTCAATTTTTGTATCTAAGAATTAAAAATTTAAAACAAGATTCCACGTAAGTAATTAATTCTGTTACCAAAAAATCTAAAAAATACATTTACGCAGTTTATTTTTATAGTCATTTTAAGTACAAATTTGGACGAAATTACATATTAAAAACCTAGGATAACTCTTTTAGTTATTTTGTTGTGATTGTATAATATTATTCGTGGGTACTTGAAACTTCTAGAGTATACTATTATATATCTATGATAGTACCACGGTTTTTTGTTGATGTATAACGCGTTATAAGTACCTAATAAATATTATGATATGATTAATTTGGAATTTATTATAGGTACCTAATATAATATTATCACTTATACCTAGACTGACATACCGTCTCCGCTATGAATCGTTTTTCTTATACAGTGATATTATATCATTGAATTCAAATTTAATACTGTCCATTATACAGTGACCCACTTCTAACTCTACTGTACAGCAGAGCGACATCCACTTACCCACTCTTTTTAAACTTGCTAATAAAATAAAAAATGCTAATAAAAAAAAACTGTGACTAAGGATTTTTAATAATTTTCAAATGTCATTGTAACAATATAGTAGGAGCCTTGTATTAAATTTTCAAGTATTTTACTCACAAATAAGGTTTTATTGACATTCATAGAAAAAAAACTAATTAAATTGGAAACTGAAATTAATCCGTAAACAACTCAAA
>NC_042495.1:57702874-57704244 GCF_005508785.2 Acyrthosiphon pisum
TTTTTTTTATTTAAAAAAAAAAGAACATTTTTCCGGTCGGATCCAAAGGGCTGAATTTTCAATTTCACTTTAAATAGTGTTAGAAAAATACGTTTAAAAAAGAACAAATATTGTGCATTATTCAAATGCATATTTTAGCTTCTATAATATAATTTTGAAAATTGGGCCCTGATCCGACCTGCAAAATGTTCTCTTCTTTTAAATAAAAAAAAATTAACGATATCTGACTATTCTACAAGCCGTGAGAATTTTCTTGTAAGATATGTTTTTGTACTAAAAAACACACCTGCAGCTCCGACGCGCTTAAGGACAAATGATGGACCCACTTAATTATTAGTATACCTACCTAATGTATTGACATAAGTGTTTAACTAATAACTACTAATATAAGTATTTACATTTACACCATAAGCGCAAATGCCAAATAAATAGTATTTAATATCTGGGAGGGGGGAGCTGAAGCCCTAGGTACTTACCTACTATAATTTTGAATAGGCTTAACACAAATGTAGGAAATGTTTGGGGGAGGCCATAGCTCATATTTGTGCCTATAATTTACAATGGTTATAAATTCTTAACTCCATACACTTTTTCAGATTCTAAAATATTATGTAACTATTTTAAGAACTAAGCAGGTCTTATATAGTCTATAACAAATCTTCGAACAAAAGACCGGCGAAAAACAGTCCGGTAAAATAAGTCCCAAATTTAAAAAGTATTAAGTTGGGTCACATAATCTTTGATTATCTTTCAGTATCACACAATTGGTAGCATAGGCGCACATTGGGTGTGAATTTAGGGGGTGCTGGAATAGTTTATGTTACACATGTCCATGGAGGGCTTTGTCCCCCACACCCCCCTTAATCCTAATACTATAACTAACTGCATTACATTAGTTTTAAATTTTTAATTAGAATGGGGTACCTAACTTTGATTTCGCAGGGTAACTTTGATACCCATATATTTTTATTCACCAGAGTACCATGATAATTACATTTTTTTTTCATAAAATGGGGTTACTTTGATATCACGTTAAGAAATATAGGTATCGAAATTGCCCGTTGTGTTACTTTAATAGAATATTAAAAAATATTGATATCTCAAAAGATAATTTCAGAATTTTAAAAATTAAAACGTTAAAATATTGAACTAGTTGTAACTAATATTTAATTTTGAGAGTTTTATCGTTAACACTACAGAAGTTATCCATATAATAAAAAATGAAATTGTCATAAAACAGTAAAAAAATATCAAAGTTACCCCATTTTACTGTACTACTTTTATTTTTAAACTATGAGAACTTTTTTCGTATTTGTGATATCGAAAAATTAAAAACAATGTTGCACAGTCTATGTTCTCTTCTTCCTAGT
>NC_042495.1:57704294-57709187 GCF_005508785.2 Acyrthosiphon pisum
CTACTGTACAGCAGAGCGACATCCACTTACCCACCTTTTTAAACTTGCTAATAAAATAAAAAATGCTAATAAAAAAAAAACTGTGACTAAGGATTTTTAATAATTTTCAAATGTCATTGTAACAATATAGTAGGAGCCTTGTATTAAATTTTCAAGTATTTTTACTCAACAAATAAAGTTTTATTGACATTCATAGAAAAAAAAACTAATTAAATTGGAAACTGAAATTATCCGTAAACAACTCAAAACAAATCAAAATATTTTGAAAATTTTATCATGTATAGAAAATGGAAATATAAACAACCAGAGAAAATTTCATATACCTACAGTCATTCGTTTTAAAGTTACACCAAAAACCAAAATCAATTTTCTCGAAAACATATTTTGCGTAAAAATTCCCGTTTTTCCTTAATTTTTCTTTTGTTTTTTACGGCGCTTTTGAAAACTTTTTTACTTTTGACCCCCCAAAGTTCCAACTAGATTCACTTTCCTATCAGAAAAGGTACTGTTGAAGAAAATCCAAGCACTTTTACTGTCCTAAAAGGTGATGACAGACACAAAAAAAAAAAAAATAAAAAAAAAAATACACATCATTGTAAAATCAATACATTCATCGTTCCACTCAGAATCTAAAATATTTTGTTGACATTTTTATAAAAAAAAAAAGATGTTTTTAGAATATGTTGTATTTGCGATAAATGTATGGGATTTTTTAATTTCAATTTTGATTATTCATTTTTTTTTTTAAATATCTATATATTGTCTCAAATCAACCATTGCAATTATAACATCGGTTTTTAATGAAATCTTATACGTATTTTATATTTTTTTCCTGGTCATTGTAGCAGACGGGCATATGGTTTTAAATTAAAAATTCGTAATAGCAAGATCTAAATTCGTAAAAATGAGTTACATATCGCGAAAGATTTCGTCGAAAAACTTCGTTATATCTTTGGGACCAAAATACTTTTAATTTTCGTTTTATTATCCAGTATCGTTGTATCGCGAGTTGACTGAACCTAGAAAAACGTCCGTCCGTCGCTGCAGCATCTGTCGTCGCCGCAATCGGGAGGACGCGTGTGCGCATCGCAGTTATTTATTTCTTTATACCAACGTATAAATGCTAATTATTATTTATTATTACTATTATTATTAGTGGTAGTAGTATTATAAGGTATACGTCTTTTACCCGCACAATGCCTTATAACATCTATATATATCGTGATATAGCCACGGCGGCGGCGCGTACCTATACCTACATAATATTATAAAATATGTTATATACGATATACGATGGAATACGGATAATTTAGTATTCTTTAATAATTTATAACGTCATAATCGACGATAGTTGTTGGACTGCGGGTGTACATACAGTTTTTATTTATTAATTTTTATCGAAAATAACATGTCGTAGGTAGGTAAATATAATATATATTATATATATATTATATAATATACACGCGGCATCCCATTAGCCCCCCTCTAAATATACAGTATATTAGATGTGTGGAATCCAAGTTCCCTCGCTCACATTGATGTTAAAAAAGGTTAGCCCCGTCTAAAATTTTAATGGTGTATCAGTATATTTTCAGTAAACAGTGTATCTATGGCGTGTACATAATATCATTGATTATATATTTATACTTATATATATTATAATAAATTATAGTTAGAGGTACCTATACATATTATAATAATATAGTTTGGACGTTTGGTGGTCGATATGACGATGTTCCCCAATCGTATTTTATTAATTCCAATAATTCCAAGCAATATAACAATTTGAAAATTATATTTTATATTTTAGTTACTACCTTTTATAATAGGTACTTTTCCACTAATCTACAGCTCTATACCTATTTATTTTGGGAGGGGGGGGGGGGGTCGATATCAATGAAAATGACTTAACAGGAAAAACTCTCACGCCCTGTAGAATAGTCAGAGCTTGTTAATATTTTTTTTATTTAAAAAAAAAGAACATTTTTCCGGTCGGATCAAAGGCTGAATTTTCATTTCACTTTAAATAGTGGTAGAAAAATACGTTTAAAAAAGAACAAATATTGTGCATTATTCAAATGCATATTTTAGCTTCTATAATTATAATTTTGAAAATTGGGCCTTGATCCGACCTGCAAAATGTTCTCTTCTTTTAAATAAAAAAAAATTAACGATATCTGACTATTCTACAAGCCGTGAGAATTTTCTTGTAAGATATGTTTTTGTACTAAAAAACACACCTGCAGCTCCGACGCGCTTAAGGACAAATGATGGACCCACTTAATTATTAGTATACCTACCTAATGTATTGACATAAGTGTTTAACTAATAACTACTAATATAAGTATTTACATTTACACCATAAGCGCAAATGCCAAATAAATAGTATTTAATATCTGGGAGGGGGGAGCTGAAGCCCTAGGTACTTACCTACTATAATTTTGAATAGGCTTAACACAAATGTAGGAAATGTTTGGGGGAGGCCATAGCTCATATTTGTGCCTATAATTTACAATGGTTATAAATTCTTAACTCCATACACTTTTTCAGATTCTAAAATATTATGTAACTATTTTAAGAACTAAGCAGGTCTTATATAGTCTATAACAAATCTTCGAACAAAAGACCGGCGAAAAACAGTCCGGTAAAATAAGTCCCAAATTTAAAAAGTATTAAGTTGGGTCACATAATCTTTGATTATCTTTCAGTATCACACAATTGGTAGGACATACTACATACAGTCATCCAACAATATGAGTGTTATTTCGCATAATTAAATTCGAGGTTGGAGCCGATAGGGCAAATATTGCACTAAGTAGCACGGGACCAAAAATAAAAAATCTAAAACCATCAAAAAAATATAAGGCTCCAAACTTATGCGAACACACTAAATAAAAACTCAAGTTGAAAACAATATTAGGACACGGGCACACGACCAAGGCTATAGGCTAAAGATATTATTTTTATTTAATAGAGTAGTAATATTTGGTGTGTAATGTCATAATTGACATAAAATATGCAATTTTTTAAAATTTTTATTGTATGACTTTTTACCAGACTTTTTTCGCCGGACTTTTAAGTAGAATATGTGATATAACGGGTATACTATATACAGACATACAGTATACCTACAACCTACACTTACATTGGAAAAATAATTTAATTATCTTGAGTAAAATTATGGTGTTTTAGTATCATATTTTAAAGTATAAATGATTAAAGTATCAACTTTACTACTCTATTGACTATTCCCCGTAAGTTTACCCACTTTTTTTTGCGCAATCAGAGTATGGTGAAAACATTGTGAACTTGTGACAATACAGTTACGTATACACCGTGAAACTTTAGAACTGTAGGTTTTGGCGTTTGTTTTCACCACAGGTAATCTGTGTGCGCAAAAAACATTAAGTGAATAAACTTAAAGGGAATAATAGAGTATATCAACCTCTGTGTGTTATGTGTACAGTGTTCGCAATTAAGAATTAAGATCCTTATACGAATTATACCATTTTCAGCTTATTTGAAATGTACATGCCATCTTTGAACACTTCCAAACACTGGCGTATCGCGTGGTTATCGTCGTCGCCAGAGCCGCTGCACCTGACGATGCCTTTGTTTGGGTCCAAGAGCCTGTCGAAGAATGTCATCGAAATAACGTTGCAGGGAATGGATTTGGTCTGCACTTTAGCTACGTCGCCTCCTATATAAATACAACAATTACAGTAACAAGATGGATATTTTATAAATCCACTTCAAACAAAAAATAATAATAGATAGGAAGATTTTAAACAAAATGTAATGATTTTTCCAGAATTTTAATTTTTAAATTCTTAAAAAGTAAAAACTAGGTTTTAGTTTAAATGATTCGAAAAAAAAATTCGAAAATGCGAAAGACCTTTCTAAACGTTCTAAACTATATTATTAACAAATAACAATATTTTGATTTATTTTGACAACATTAATAAAATGACAACATTGGGTTTTAATTTAATATTCCAAAGCAGAATATTTCTCTTAGTATTTTGATACATGATAATCGAATTTGGGTTAAAGTAGTAAATATGAGTTGTAAATATGCAAAGTTTAGATGAGCGGAGAAATGGACAAACATTTCGCGGGGTAACTATAGTAAATACTAAATTTTGATTTTGTTTGATTATGTATTACAATATGGAATATTTTAAATATGAAAATAGTTTTATTTTATTTTTGTTTTAGGTATTTTCATATTTAAAATATTCCATATTGTACGTCTATTACCCTGTGTTAATAATTGTCAGTGTATCTACATATTACATTGTTGAATTTCGTGCATGTAATTCCAGTGAAGTATTTTCTAATTTTATGTATATTTATGTTATTGTGTAAGGTATTTTATTACCTACATTCCTGTGTACCTAATAATTTCCGGATTATTATCTAAATAGTTACGTAATACTTTCCCGATTTATTCATTTCTGCGTAATAATTGTTCAGGTGTAAATGTGTAATGTTTTAGATTGTAGAATTTTGTTATTGATTAATAATCCAAGACCACGGTATATATGTATATATGACCGAGTCCAAGACAGTGATTACAGTAGTTCCGCTTATCACTATTCACTAGTCGGTTGTCTTTTTTTTTTCGCAGTTTTCGACTTTTCGTGACGGAATAATGATATTTTATTTTAACGTGTGTGTTTGCTTGGCTAAAATAATAAATAGGTGCTTTTCAAACAGTCATTTTTAACAATACAAATAATATATCATCAGATCTGTGACTGTGAAATCAAAAAGTTGTGTTTTTCTTGGTTTCATTCATGTGCTTTGTACAGTGCTCGGCGAGATTCCGGTTGAAATATTATGTATGTATTGTACTTAAAGCTTACTATGCCTTTGAAAAATACGAAACCC
>NC_042495.1:57709287-57709527 GCF_005508785.2 Acyrthosiphon pisum
GTTAAGGTCAGGTAAATTTCGATTTATATACTTATGGAGATTTGGACTAAAGAAAATTAAAACAACTTTATATTAAGGACGATTAAAGGTAGGAAGAGAATACCTCAATTAATTCTCTAAATCTCGACATGAATTAAAATAAAAGCTTTACAAATTTACGGTTTCGAAATATTTAAACAATTCTATTATTTTTACATCAATCAATGTTTTGTTAACTAAATAAGAAAAAAAAAACTAAAA
>NC_042495.1:57709577-57710674 GCF_005508785.2 Acyrthosiphon pisum
ATTCGGATTCTGAGTTTGAGTATCTAGCTATCAGTCATCCCGGGAGAAAGTCGATTCCCGAATGGATGCAGTGGCAGTGTAAGTCGCTCGTACGCAAGTAGCTAGTTAAGTAGGCATTCCGATTACGTCGGATCGCAGACCATGCCCCGGGCGTGTATGTCCGGTTCTCGTATGTGTGTTGAAATCGGAAATTCTAATTCTGAGTTTGAGTGTCTAGCTATCTGTCATCTCGGGAGAAAGTCGATTCCCGAACGGACAATCCGCCTACAGCGAAAAGTGTTCGAAATATAATAAACTGTTGTTAAAGCACAGGGCCTTGAGTTACTCAAGTACTAATGTAATAAAGTAATAATTAAATCAAAAAGTACAGTTGTATATTTAATGTCAATTGTTTAATAAACTATATTGTAAGCATTTTTGTCAAACAGATATTAGTTAAAACAATAGGAGCGCAGTTTAAAATATGTTTAGTCATAGCAAAAGAATAGTTCTTAAGCAGTGATCAAAGTTATACAATTAAACAGTTAAGTCAAATGACAAAAGGGAAAACTAATAAGTGAAATAAAAGTGTTGTGTAGAGAGACATGTACACATATATATAATAGTATATATAGTTTAACGTTTAAAGTCTGACTCTATGTCGAGCCATAATCAATGAATGGGTTTAAATAAATAGGTACATAATCACAGTCCATAAGTAGTAGTAATTAACAGTTACACGTTAAATAGTTAAGTAAAAATAAAAGTGTTCTGTTGAGGTGTTAGGTATACGTCATGATCCTCAACAAAAATAATAATCAAATGAACAAATGCCTAAATTTTTAAAAAAATCGCAAAAAATGATAAGAAAGATAATAAAATGATAATAATTATAATTCTTATCAATTAAATAAATGATAAGAGAGCCATTATCATATTTACCTATAATTTAACAAAAATAATAATCAAATGAACTAAATTTTTAAAATAATCGCAAAAAATGATAAGAATTAATAATAATGATAAGAAAGCCGTAAGAATTAAATGATACGCCCGATCTAGTCTTATCATTAAATAATGATAATAATTTAAATAAGTTTTCCCTCCAATTTCCTCTG
>NC_042495.1:57711763-57732402 GCF_005508785.2 Acyrthosiphon pisum
AAAACTTGTGTAAATGTATTTTAGAATTAATTTACAATAATAAAAAATCTATTATTACATAACTTGTGTTCTGTATTTTAAATAATTATTCCATTTTAGTAATAAGGTTTGTTGAGAAAAAAAACCATTTAGCATGTGCACTGTAAATATTTGGACAAAACTGACTTTGAGTGTGCAAACTCTTCATAATTTTTTATACGGTAAAATTATTGTGTCCAAGGGGACCCTTGAACTGTGTGAAATTACCGTGTAAGAAGTGTACAAATTCTTCATAATTTTTACACGGTAAAATTATTGTGTCCAAGGGGGACATCCTCGCTTGAACGGTGTGAAATTACCGTGGTGACACAAAAAGTAGACTGTGAACATACAAATGTATACTACTATCATGGTACGGGACCGGTTAGCTATGACGACAGAGATCTCGTCAGTCACACGGCTGACCGCGGGGACACGACGACGCCTGCTTGTTGGGGTTGGCAGCGGCGGCCGTGTTGACCTAGTCGTCCTTGCCGCCAATCGTGCACACCTTTTTGCAGATCATCTCGCCGGTGTCGATCATCTGGCTCTGCACGTGCGTGAGCATCACGTACGTACGGCGCGCAGTGACCGTCGGCTCGACGCCGTGGCCCAGCCTCGGCGGCCGGCTTGTGATCCACACGCGTTCCACTACGCCCTGTCCGGTGGCTGTCGTGTCCCTGTCCTCCCGCGAACCCTGCACCACGCACGAGTCTAAGTTGTACGTGAAGTCGGTGTTGAGCTGCGGGTCCTCCAACGACACGCCACGTTTCGATTTGGCGTCGGTCATCGCGATGATCTCCACTCGGCGTCAACTTTGACGTAGGCGAAGTCAATTTTCTGTTAAAAACTATGTCGTACGATACCACGCGGTGACTGTAGGCGGGTGTTGAGTGATTTGATTTTTTGTCGTTCAATGTCTGTATAATATGTATGATATTAAAGTATAATGTTATAATGCTCGTTCATTAGTAAACAAACCGACGCGCGTCGTGTGATGAGTCGTCACGGGCGACCGTTTGAGGCCAGAAAAATAATATAATACGCCACGGCTGTCGACTGCATAATGACAAACAACATTGTTATCATGTATTATTATCGCCACTGATCGAAATTAACGTTGGCCGCCGTCACAAAAATCCATACGAAATGATACTGTTATCGGACGACGAGTTCGAATATTATAATGAATAGTTAAGTGTCAAACTGAACAGGCCGCGCGCGGAAAAAAATAATTTAGTAATAGTAAACTGTTAAATATTTTTTAGTTCGATTAACTATTATGTGCCTGCCTTAACTAGTTGTTTACTTGTTATCACTACAATTAATAGTTGTGTATACTTCTCAAAAATAGTTGAATAATGCTAGTAAAAATAACTAAATGTTACAGTTATCTATAAATTTAACTATTCAGTTGGGTTGAAACAATTATAATTTATAGTAAAATATCGATAAGCTATCCACAATGGGTTAATACAGCTGTATAAAATAGGTTGTATTTTAATAATATTATTATGTTGGATTAAGAATATTGGGGTTTCCCATTAATTCTTTGTGATAAATTATTACAGTCCCGCAGTCCCCTCCGTTGAGTAATATGTATCGCGAGTCGCGGGGTGAGAAAGGTACCGACTGGCTACTACGAAGTACAGAATATTCGTTTCAAAAATCGTTTGTCGTGCTCTGTATTACAGTTTACAATCTGTATGACTGTAATATTATTTATTAATCTGTGGTATTTGTGTATTACCTACTTATTCGTAATATTTCTTTTAACTGTTCTTCGTGACACAGACAAATAAACTAAGAAAATCGGAGTTCGGTAAGTGTATTTAATATTTTACTTCTTCAAATTTCAAGTTCACTCATGGTACAGTAAAACCTCTCTATAACGGAATCGCTTGGGCTGACAAATTTTTTCCGTTTTAAAGAGTTTTCCGTTATAGGGAGACTAAAATATACGCGATAAGTTATTCGAGGACGTTGTTATTTTCCGTTATAGGGAGATTTCCGTCGTATAGGGTATCCGTTATAAGGAGGTTTTACTGTACCTTCTACCTTGTACAATAAATCAATTGTTTTAATTCCTACTATGGCCTGCCATATGTAGGCAGGTATTTAAAAATTGCATAGTGTTCATACCTTTATAAAGTTCATGTTTTTTCCTGAATACCAAAACATTTTTTAGTTCATACTACTTCATAGTAATATAGGGACCTACCTATATACCTGCCTCTATCTACATATTATACATCGGTATCTAATATTCTCTATTACTTAAGTTAAACTACTTAAAATTTGCCTAGATTATACAAGTACAATGGATGAATTCATAGAGTCAAAATTGAAAGAATGGGATCTACATACACTGTTGGATGTTTTTGAAGGTACCTAAACTATTTAAGTAGGTATTAATATATTGACCAGTGTTGGGTAAATTACTTTTGAAAAGTTATATAATTACGTTACTCGTTACATTAAATATTTTTTATTTAAATTACATTTGCGTTACCAGACATTATTTTTATCACATTATGTTACTTTTTATTCAAAGAGTAGGACATTAAAAACTTAAAATTAACATTACATTTTTAAAAATGAATTACAAAATCAGTCCATAACGACTAATAAGTAATACCTATAACACCCTATATAAATTGTTATAAATTTTTATAAATGTTAATATTAAATGTTAATAAAATTGTTATACCTTATATAAATTGTATAGCAGTATTATAGGTATAACATTGATGTTGTAGGTAAATTGTTAATGTATAAACTATAAGTATTAATTCCTAGGATCTTTAATAATATTGTTGATTACTATCTAAAGGGTATAGAATCAATTTTAATTGGTTTTAGTTTTTCTCGAATATCCTATGTAGCCTCTAGTTTTTTCATACATTCTACATACATAACTTATTTTAATAACTTGGAAAATAACATATTACGCCGTAGAAATTATTTTTAAAAAGTATTTTTTTTACAATAACTGCATTAATTGAAATAAAATACCTATTATAAAGATATTACTATAGCGTTAGTGCTTTGGTAATTCGGAATTTGCTTTACATTACTACCCAACACTGGTATTGATCATTTAGTATAGACATATGGTATAATTTTCAGGGCTATACGTTCAATAATTATGATTAGGTATCGATATTTGTATTTAGAAATTTAAAATGAAATAGGTATACTAATTTAATTCAAGTTATTCGTAGTACATACATAATATTAAATTGTACCTATGTATATTTAATACAAGTAGATATATTACAAAACTGAGAAGTAATAATACAGAATTAATTTGATGTACTTAAACTGTTTGTCATAATTTTAGTACTATGTTATCTATCTTCTATAAACAAAATTGTGAATTTAATATTTAGTTTTAACTTTATCAGGCCCGGCTCAAGGGGTAGACGACATAGGCCCACGCCTAGGTCGGCACATAAGCAGCACTTTGGTAAGAGGGCGGCATTTTCAAAATACTGATAATATTATATTATTAGGGGTGGCAAAATTTGATTTCGCCTAGTTCACATTTTCGCTTGAGCCGGTCCTGAACTTTATTTTTAACTATTTTCCATATTTTAAGATTTTTTTTCAATTAAGACATATATTAGTATTATAACAGTATTTAACATTTATAATTCTAGATTGAATATGATTTTAATGAAATGTATTCCCAAAAAGAAGTTATCTTTTATGATAAGTTTCCTAGTTTGGTCGGAATTCTGCCAAATTATATAAAAAAGTTTAAGCCTAAGTTAGTGAAAGACTCAAATTATTTGATATTGGCAGATCTAAATACATCCATTTCACCAAGCAATAGAAGAATTTATGTTATTAAGATGTTTATTTATTTGTATAATATTATAAATTCCTATTTTATATGCACATATCAGATCATATTACTGCTGCATTGATCTTGATTCCGAGGATATTCCCATCATTAACTGTAAGCATATTGTCTAATGTTGGTGGAACAAGAAAAAGAAAAAAAGAAAGTTGGAGACCATCAAATGAAGAAATTTCAGAAGGCTTCATTGTCATTCTAAAAGTAATATAATTATAATAATAATTTGTTGATCATTAAACTTAACATAAATACTTTATTTTTGCAGAATGTTGCTCAATTGAAAGAAATTATTAACATCAAAACTACTAAGGCTACTTCGTTTGGGTTAACTGTTCAGCCATATGTTGCTTTGCTCTGTTCAGATCCTCAGAATGAATTGATTGTAACAGCGTCGTATGTAATAATAAACAAGTATACATTTAAAGCAGAAACGCCACTAAAGGCAGTAGATATTTGTTTCAAAAGTTTTTTTGCACTAAATTTAAAATATCCTGTACAATCAGACCACGTATGGGAATTTATTCAAAAATTCTTTTATGGTATCATTACAAAAGAAGATAAAAAATACCAATGTGTTGACAATATTCATTACCCTTATATTATGGAACAAGTAGGTCCATTGATTAATATTTGGTCTATGCGGTTTGAGGCCAAACATAAAGAGTCAAAAATTGCTGCTCGAGCAATATCAAGTAGGAAAAATATTTGTTATACGTTAATGTTAAAAAATCAGTTAAAAATGTCCTACAAATTTACTCAAATATCAAAATATTCTAAATTTTCAAGTTCTTTGAATGTAGGTAAAAATGTAATGTATTATTTAGACAAAAAAAAAAATTTAGCTTCTGTTTTAAATTATCCATGTATAGAACACTCTAATTTTGTTTCTTGGATTAAAGTAAAAAATATTCATTACACTACAAATAATATGTATTTGGTATTGGATATTTCAGATTTACCTGTTTTTGATTTTTTAAAATACATTTCTATACTACCTGACCTTACAGCTTTAGGTATTTTTGAAGTGCTTAAAACAATTAATTTTAATGAACATTTACAAACATATTATGTTGAGAAAACTCAAATTATATCTTCTTCAAACTTTACAGATTTACCTAATTTTAGTCCTACATTTTGTTGTATAAAACAAAATGGCCTTAGTTATATACCTTTAATATTGTAAACATTAAAATATATAATATTTATTAAAAGCTTATATTTTGTTTTTATTTATTCAAATCCATATTATATTTAATGAATATAATTAACTATTATGTTTTAGTAACAATTAAAATGCAAATAATAGTTTTGATAACTATGTGTTACAGAGGCGTAATTAGGGGGTGAGGGGGATAGATCCCACTAAAACTTTTTTTTTTACTGCTAACATTTTGATCAAAGTATTGGTAAGTGGTAATGTATAATATACTTTCCTAATTACGCTACTGATGTGTTATAGTCATATAGGCGGAAATCCTTTAAAATGTCAGGAGGTAATATCATTAACATTAATGTAAGCGGATGTAAGCCTTCGATCCTATAAAACTAATAAAAAAGGAGGAGGCTTGACAGACTTTTAATGTCCCCTCAAGCACTCCCACCCACCGATTTCGGCCAATGGTTATAGTTAAATTATTTATTGAATTTAGTTACAACTACTCAAGAAAAAGGCAGACTTACTACTTTATACAGACCTGACAACAATATTCAATAGTTGTATTAAGCATTGTATTTAGTTACAGTAACTAAAAAAATTGTAGAATACCTAATTTATACAGTCTTGACAACAATAATTTGTTCATATGTCAAGTAATGTGTTAAGTTACAACAACTTATCAAAAATGTAGGAAAACTATTTTATTTAGTTACGACAACAATATTTGGTAGTTATATCAAGCATTGTATTTAGTTAAGTATAACTAATCGAAAATGTAGGATAGCTACTTTATATGGTTACGGCACCTGTTTTTCGTAGTAAAATTTGCTTATATTTTTAGTTGCAATAACCGTAATTTATAGGTTAGTACAACTAAACCTGAATGGTAATAACAACTAAAAGAATAGCTGTCGCTATGCTAACTTGAAATTTAGGGTTAAATTAACTGTTTAACTGTTTAAACGTATACGTATTACGTGTACGTGTACGTACATTCAGTCACTGAACGTTGACGCCCCCGAAACACGATATTCGGTCTTCTCCAACGTGTCGATAACAATTTTACATTATTAGACATGAAAATGTATACATATTGTTGTATTGTGTTGGCGGCTATTATATTAGGTATGCGGACATGATCGATAAATAGTAGTTTAATAAAAATATGTTTAGACTTTAGAATAAGGGTCAAAGTAGAAACGAATGTATAATACAATTACAGCGTGCTGCACGCAATTGTATAAAAGTATATTTGATGTAGTTACGACTCGTTCTTCACCCAACAGTGTGATATTTTGAAACACAGATCAAAATGTATACATAACAATAATATTATCTATTGTGTCTATTGAGTGTATCTGTGTATATCTTAAATGAATATTGAATAGCACCCTCTGTGCCTATTTCCTGTATTTTGTAATGAATATTATCGCTGTTTCAATTATTGTCAACGGTGTTGGGGTGTGCTGAGCACTATTTCCTAAGACAGTTTTAAATATACTGCAACTTTGAACTTTAAAGTCTAACATGGTAAAATTATGCGTAGCTACTTATTAAAAATCATTTGTGCTTTCATTATATTTTATTCATTACAGTAAACATTATTTTGTTTTAGTATTGGTAGTATTGACTAATGACTACTTATCTTAGTACCTACTACTTTTTACGCAAATACAATTAGTATATTTTTTACCTGTATACATGTAGCAATTCCATTGATTTAAATAATGTATTAATCTAATACAAATTAACATAAAATATGCTGAAAATTTTTATCTGTATAGTTAGTTGTTTGTATTTGAATATTGAAAATAACTATTAACATTTGATTTATAGCTATACTATAGAATTATGTATTTTGGTATGAGGACAACTATTATGAAAATACGAGACAGGACCTAATCATAAATAATGACCCTATGTCCCAATAGTAGATAACTAGTTTATCAGTTTTCTTATAGTAAATATTATGTTCAATTTCATGTTTTTGAAACAAATAATAGTTTTATTTTTTAAAAAATAGTTATTATGCACGTTATTGTTTTATGTACCTACCAAATAAGTTTGAAAACAAATTGTAGTTTAAGACTGGTGTTAAATTTATACATTTGTTATTATGATTAAGTTAATTCAAAAAGGGTAATCATCATTTTTCACCAGGGTCATAATTAAATAACAAGGACCTAGTAAATGGACTTGAAGGTGCTTAAACGATATTAATTATCATCGAGGAATACACTATATTTGATCTAAAATAATGTTGTTTTTAATAGCTTTAAATAATTTTTAATGATGTGCACTTACTCTCATTATTATTATTATTATTTTTTTTTTTTGAATTAAGCCCGGCTTATTTATAAACTTATTTTTTTTTTAATACGCTCCTAATAAACTTCAGTATGATAACTATTGTTATTTATTGGCGTGTATTGTTAAATATAATAATATACCTAATATACCATATTATTGTATAGGTAGAAACATATTTTATATTATATAATGCGTGTGTGTGTGTGTGTGTGTGTATGTTATTTATGTGATAGTAATATATAATAAAATATAGGTGAAAATACAATGTGAATGTCTTTAGGTTCACCGTGTGCATATTTTTTATTACAAAGTTCGTCTTTCAACGTTATACGGGATGATTCACCAAGCATGCTCACTCTAATTTTTTTTTTAAATAATTTATTTATTCAAATTCTGATTTTTAAAAATGTTAAATAAACTTAAAAGACCATATTGTTTTGAAATTTTCTGTTTTACTTAAGGAGTGACTTGTGACCAGTGTTGGCTAAATGATTTTCTCAAGGAGAACTGATTTTTTAACATGATGCAATATTTGATTATTAAAAAATAATATGGTTATCAGATCTTAAACATCGAAAAAAAGGTCATGTGGGGGGGAATCCCCCCTCCGTCTGGCAACCGGTACTTGTGACGAACCAAACTTTTGATTTTTAAATGAGAACTTCCCCCTTTTTTCACTGTAAATTATTAAGTGGATAATTCTTTTTCAATCATGATGTATCGAATTTGAATCTTGAACGAGTAATTTCTCAGTGATTACAATTTACAATGTCGATAGTACTTTATACTAAGTTTCCTTAATTTTAGAATACAAGCTGAATGAAGGTTGAGTAATAAATTACTATACTAATTTAAAATTAGTATCCCAATAATGTGTGTGTTTTGGATTCAAGAAGTAAGCTCTTAAAAGTTTCAATTTCATGAATAGTATGTAGTTCTAAAAGTGATCCATTAAACTATTTAAGTGTCTACACTCATTATTTCAGTCTTTTTTTTTTTAAGTTTTTACGTTCATGAAATACAGCATACAATTTTAATTTTATATTTCAAGGCAGAATATTCTTCAGAGTACTTTAATACATTAAAATCGAATTTTGAACGAGTAGGTAGTTAATTACAATATGAATTGTGAAGTTTTATAATTTTAATGTTTTAAAAATGTATGATCTTTAAGGTTTACATTGGATTAGTATTTTGTGAGGTACCTTTCTGTCATTCTAGTATTCTACAAGTCTCATCTTATCTTTAAATACTTATAACTAATTTTATAACTACTCATTTATAATATGATTCTATGTATTGAAATACTACTAAAAATATTCTGCTCCGGAATATGAAATTAAAATGTGTTCTTTATTTTTTTTTAAACCTTAAAAACGATTATGATACAAATTATAATTGTTTTTTTTTAAATTTAAGTCCCGTGCAATGAATTTTACTGTTATAAATATTTCTTTATTTGTATTACATGAATCAATCAAATCATATCCATAACCTATCTATATCAAATACATTTAAATATAAATATAGCTTTTGTATTTGACCTAAGTGCAAATTATACATATAATACATATATTACATATATTAATAGTTTTAAAATATATAGATCTGTCATCTGTTTATTTTTCAATATTATTTTTAACTTGTGTTAGTGAGCTGTTATAACTTGTTAGTTCTTATTTAAAGATTACAATTTGTTTAATCATAACTTATATGGTTCGAAGATACAAAGAATACCTACTGAATAACACACAAGAATGATAAATATTTGCTACCTACACGGTTACACAATACATTAATATTATAGTAGATTTAGTAATAGATAATATTATGTTATTAGTAAATGCAGGCTTGTCAACATTTTTCCATTGATATACATTATAATTTATATAGTTTATACCAATATTATAAACTAATATATTTAATTTAAGTTTTATTTCAATTCAATTTATAAACACTTAAGTTGAATCAATAGTATAACTATAAAATTTTGTAAAATAATTAACTTCAAATATAATAAAATGCGTTTATGGAATTAAGTTGTACAAATCCTCGCTAGCGGGTGCTGTGGTTTTGAACAGTGCAAAATAGTTAAGTAATCAATAGTATTTATTGAAAACCAATAACAATGGTATTATAATGTCCTCTACATAATATTATAGTTTTATCAGCACCATTGTTTCCTAGAACTTAGACCATTTAGATTTAGAGTAGGGCCGAGACGGTCTTTTTCATATTTCTCCGAGTCTGTGGTGTGTATATAGTTGGATGTATATATATATATATGTGCAGTGAAGACAATTAAATAATTATTTGCGTCACGTTTATTCCGTTAAAGAGTTTCTCGTCGAGGTTTTTTGCCCGTCGGATGTTTACTTCACAACCAACATGAAGTGCATTCGAAAGAATAATGTAAATAAAAAAAGAGAAGAAGTAAAATTTATTTCGTCGGCTTCCGCTACGGTGATGGTAGGTGTACCCATATTATAGTATACCCGCCTTTCACCCTTACACACACAACCGATAGGTTTGGCACTAAAAGCATTTTGCTTACCTTTTCGCCAAGTCCAGTCCGACTACAACGTCACAATCGATACGTGCCCATTTACTAATAAATAGTTACATTCCATGCGGTCACCTGCAACAACAAAAGTCACATTTCGGATACCGTATTACCGTCATCATTCGATACGTTTCCCGTGAACCAATCCATTAAGGGCCTATAATGGGCACAATATTATTAATGATTTCTATCATTTATATAGCGATACTCGTGTCTCGTAGATTGATTCGTTTTTGTTCGTACCTTTTAAAATTTAAATGCGTGTCAACGTGTCGTATTCGCTCATTTAATAAGTCATATATTAATTAATTAACACGGTTCGCAAATAAAAGCTTTTAGACGTGATTCCGGTTTAATAGAAACAAATAACTAATTAACCGTAGTATAGTAGTGGTTACTTTTTAATTAACATAAATTCGTAGTCCAGTGGTCTGGAATATCTGTATAATTACCCGTGTGTCAATGTCAAAAGAGTTTAATGTCCTGGTTCGTTTAAAAATATCTTCGCAGAGACGTACATTTTCGTTCTCGTTATCTTATTTTTAATGTAGATAAATGGTAATTACATTGGTATCATTACGACTAATTGTCAGTAAATTTATTTACACGTGAAGAATAATTCACATTTTATTTTTAAGCGACGTGCTTTTGTTTTCGATTTTCTTTACAAATATACCTTCTAATGTTAGCAAATAGTTTCAATTGTGTATATCTTGGTTTATATCGTTTCAGTATAATAGCTAACTATTTTAAGTACATCATTAAGTGTGCTAAACTACCATGAGAAATTTCAGCCATGAAAGACTATTGTTGTTTTTCTTGAAAGTAGAAACGTTGGTTCAGGATATCGGTTTTACAATATTATTGTGAAATAATAATTTATTATTAATATAAAACGTAATAGATGTTGTTGTTTAATTAAATAATTAATTTTATTTTAAATGCTATAATGTTTTTAAAACATAATAATATGTATATATATTTGAAACAGTATGTTTAAGCTCGTTCGGTTCATCAGACATTAGTTATTATATTATTGTATTTAAGTATAATATAATTATTACAGCCTACAGGTATTATACAGATCATAATAAATATACACCTCAGACAACACAAGATACATAGGATACAGGTATGTACATGTTAAGTACATCTGGGTATATGCATTTTATACCTCTTTTACCATTTCCAACAAAAATTCCGACCCACGTCTAAAATGTGTACAGTATTATTCTAGTATTATTTTAGTAGGTACTGGTTTATATACTACGAAACGACATTAATTAAAAATAAAATATATTCACATCCTTCAAAAATCTATGAAAAACATTAACGATTTAACCAGAATTGAGTTTATTTTTGTTACTTCGTATGTCATTGAGAAAACAATAATGAAAAATAGGAATAATATGACTATTTATTATTTTAATTTAATATTTTATTGACGTTATATATGTATTTATTTCCAAAGTAAAAGTCGTCGAGTTCTTTTTGCTTAAAATATATAATATTACTAGCTGATCCTGTGCACTTCATTTCCCGTTAAATGTACCAACTCTATATGACTCAAACTTTGTTCAATTCGTTATTTAATATTCGGTGTATGGTGTTCAAAATATATCTTAACTTTTCTGTTGCCTGGAATAAAAATTCTGATTCGCAGCAGTATATATTATCAGGTAGGCAATCTACCTGCGGTAAATCTCGGACCCCCTGCTGCTTGTACGTAACTTTATAATTTAACTTTTAAGTATCAAAGTTATACCAAGTATGTCACTGAATTCCTCCAAAACGGCTGGACTAATTGTGAATCCGAGTCTGTCGACCAATATTTCCTCCTCGTCCACGAAGACGTGGCATTATTTTATGCACGTAACTTATATGTGAGTATAATAATACGCTCAATATTTACGTAATTGCGATACATATAATATCAAAACACAGTGTACAAAAAAATTAAATGCATTGAATGAATACACTGATTTCACGGCAACCAATAATTATTATTACAATAGTTTTAAAACCCATGACTTCCATTTATAAACAAAAATTTCCACCGTAAATCTCTTAATCCCAGTTTGAGCATATCCCCTAGTTGGACCTAGGGGAATGATTTGTGAATCTAAACAATCCGGGGCGTCACCCAAATGCATACAAAAAAATTCATTCAAATCGGTCCAACCGGTTAGGAGGAGTTCAATCACAACACACGTACAGTAGAATTATAAATATATAAATATAATAACTATTTGAATTCGGTGCACTCGCGGATAAGGTGTTTCATTTTTTGTTCAATATCATAATAATATTATTGAGGGGCTCCAGTAAAAATTACCGCATGACAGCCATGTAGCCATATTGCCTATACATATCGCCGTGTTATTAAAAATATATTATTCAAAAGTAGAAAATAAAAATAATAATATCTTATAGCTATTGTAATTTGTAGCAATAACGATTTTTAGATTATTAAATACCTCACGTGTATTTTGGCTTAAATGTAATTAATTTTAGTGAAAATAACAAAATTTCAAGAATTATTGTTTATAACCAAATGAAATATACACAAGAATTAGAATACCAACATCATAATACAATTATTATATCCAAAGGTGGGCATTATCTAGTTAAAAAGTTAAAGTTAAGTTAAAAGGTTAATTTTTTTTAAACTTTTTAACTTAACTAGTTAGTTTATTTTCTAATCAACTTATGAACTTAAGTAGTTTAATTTACAGTTGAAATAACTTAGCTTTTCTCAGTTAATTTTTAACAAAATCCATCAAGTTAAAAACATTTTGAAAATTTTCGTTTATACGTAAATATTACTACAAAAATATTACTATCTGTATAAAATAAAAATAATCCAATACAAAAACACAAACATTTCTGTTCTATTTCTTGATAACATAATTTTTTGTATATTAAATATTAATCTATTTTATTAAGTTGTAAATTATTATGCGAGTTGCAATTCTAAATGTTTTTAATAATTTTAAATTAAAAATTCACAATTTTTATGTTTTAATGTTATAGGTATAACTTATAATATATATGAAGGTTATGTACCTACTCATATTCACGTATTATGACATTCAATTGCTATACGATAAAAAAAATATTTGTTAAATTATTAATTTGAGATGAGTATAGTTTAAATTATTAGTAAAGTAAAAAAAAAATGGTATACAGTGTACATTATGATAAAAGTTCAATAAAGGTATTTTTTAAAATTTATAAATTAGAAACTAGATACCTAGACATTCACTCTTAGATTAACTTTTTTTAAACTGAGTTAAGTTAATATTTTTTTCTATATTAACTTTTAACTTATCGAGTTAAATTTATAATTTGTTAACTGTTAACTTTCAACTTATCGATCTTGTGTCCTTTTAACTTAACTTAACTTGAGTTAATTATTTTCATTAACTTGCCCACCTTTGATTATATCCTACATCAACTTTTTGTTAATTCGTGTTTAAAATTGTATATTCCAATTCATGTAGAATACAATTTCTTGAAATGTATTACAATAATCATGACCTCTTGAATATAAAGATAAAAGAATATTAAATTAATATTACGACCATGGTCATGGAAGCACGAAAATACCGATTACACCGATCATTTAGAATAGGTTCGATACTGCCACCTCATGGTCAATTGTAAATTTATGGGATGTACATTGTTTCCGCCAAAATGATAAAAGGTTTGGTTTTCGTTTCAACCAAATCAATGTGATCATATTTATTTAACACGATTTATGAAAAATACTTTTAAATACTATTTAAGATTTTTTATAGATAATAGTTTTACGGAATTATTATAATTATAAACAATTCTTTGAGTTTTATTATTATGCTGCAAAAAAATTAATATTTTTAAATATTATTTACAACTTATCCAATAAAAAAAAAAAATTGAAACTATTATATTTTTATAATATATAGCTACAATAGTGTAATTATTAATTAGCTTTAGTAGTTTAATTATTCAATCGATAAGTATTAACAATGATATAAAACAATTTTGTTGTTCTTTAAATTATTTTTATTATATCTATGAATACTTTTTTTCTTTATTCTTTATTTATGAGTTGAATCTGGAACTGTTGTTAGAAAGCAGGAGATTGATGTATTCGTAACTTCTATTGAATTCTTTACAAATAATTGTATTTAAAAACGCTAAACGAATAAAAATGCTAAATGTAATGTTGTTCTTTCGAGTCCATTAAACTGACCACAACCCAGGCTCAATAATTGCGCCACTGATGTTTGTAATGAACCAGCAAGGTACTTTGTGATATTGTGGAAGTTATAATAGATACTTTTCGAATGTACGTAGATTTTAACCACCGTGGTTTTTTACTATATTGTGTACGGAGATCGCTACATTTTCCAAGATAAGATGTGGCCGAATATAATTACCACCTAACACCAGTTTGACCATCATTCTGGCCATCGTCGCGGACGAACCTCGATAACTGCCACTCTTTCGTAAATTGTCAATCGTGATATTCAGTCCGTGACTCGTCTTCCGGTTTGCCGAGTTGTCTTTGCACCGTTTGTTGTCTGACAATTGTCCATAAGAAGTAGAGGCATACAATATCGTTATCATTATGGTGAATCCGGTTAAACTGTGTGATGCATCACCATATGAACCTTAAATCATATTCTAGATCTTGTATATAATATATTTATGATCTAAGGTGTAAACCGTGCTGGCAGTCTGGCACTAGTGTACGATGTTGATAGCCAGTGCACCAGGATACACTACGCGGTGTACCGTCGACGTGTACACCGTGGTAACGTGATTATACCACTCTTCTGGTAATCATTCTATACCTCTGGTTAACAGCCCGTCTGAAAAGTGAGCCAATGGACTTATGGCACGTGCTGATTTTTAGAGTTTTAGACATTGGTGTTACAGTTCCCACTACAACACTTGCGTACCCATCGCTTTTCGCGACGATGGCCATAGTCACCGGACTCGAAGTGGTGACTAATCATAGTCCACTTCGTCTTAGGATTTAGGGTCACCGACAGTGAACCGTTTCTATGAAAAAATTAATGACTGAACGATGTACTTGTTTAAGTAACAAACGAAACCACCTGTTTGAAAACTCAGAACAACACCACCTGTAACTGCTACTGTCTTGTATAGATATGTGTGAAAAGTCTCCAGGTGTAGTAGAAGGTCATACAAATATGCATATTTATACTATCAAAATAATATGTAAAATTGTATGATTTTGACATATTACAGTGTACGAGTTTTTTTAAATAATAAAAATACATTTATGGCGATTCGCTATGAGCGAAGGTGATAATTAGATTAAAAAAAAAATTAAAAAGTTGATTGACTTGATATTTATACACATTTTATATCAATAAAAAAGTGTTACAGTTGTTATTACTAAATATTTTAACAATAATATATTTTTTTAGTTAATACCTATATAAAATATAGTATGATTTGTAAACAGTATATTGTATATTAATATGTGTAATACCGATTAATACCTATATTATATAGAAAATAAATTATTTAATAGTGGAATGTATGAAGTATCTTCAGTTGATACGTAGCTAAGTAACACCAAACATTATCGCTCTTCCTTTGTTATACTTAAATTCCAATTATTAAGAAAATTACTAGAGTTTTTCTATTTTTAAAAGAGATCGTACTATACTTATACCAAGATATATTTTTATTAAATGTATCATCACTAAGGTACAACTAGATCAAATATTGTACCAAAAACCATTCTTTAAGTTTAAGATTAAAGTTCAATATTTTCTACACATAAACGTGTTGACAGACTTAAAAGACAAAAATTATAATAAGCACTCGTCATTGCACACCAATACATATTAAATAAGAATAATAAAATAAATAATAAATTGGATACATGATATTTATTATATCAATTCTATATTTTGAAACCCTAAAATGACTATGAAATGTGACATCGTAATTCTTGGTTATAAGACTTAAAAATACTTACAAAGGTACAGTTTAAAGTATTCAAAATATAATTAATTATTCATAACTCGATACTACTCTATAGATTAATCACGAATCATCAAGTTATTTTATTTATTTATTTCACTTACAGCACATTAAAAATGAACCATTATGCTGATGCTTCTTAAATTATATGCAAAAATATATCAAACCCATTTTTAACTTTCACGTACATTTAACTATAATCAGTTTAGTTTTAGTTAATCGTAATACACATAAAATCAAATGGCTTAGGGTTAAAATGTATAGACATTTTATTATGTAACATACTGAACTCAATCAAGCAACTTTTGCATAGGTAATTACTAATTTATATTTATAATAATGTGAAAGTCTTAAATTGTTTTTATTTAACAAAGAAATACGTTGATATGTTATCATTCGCATAGTTATGTAAATATATCAACTAGTTCCAGTTTAAAAATAAATGTATGGATGCATTATATTTATAGCTGGTAACATTACTACTAAAAACGTCAATAAATGGGAATACAGGGCTTACGATTTGGAGGTTAGTTACTCAAAAAAAAATTTAGGTAATGAGTTCGTTGATTATTTAGGTACAATTAATTTTAATGCTATGCCACTCGAGCTAAAAAAAAATATTGTTAATACTGTATATAAAAATAATTATTAAATTTTAGAAAAGAACTATTGTAAATTGGTTGTTACATGTTACTTAATCTTAAAGTGTATTGTATGTCAAATTAGGAAATTAGTTATATAAATTCTGTAATCTTTTTGTATTTTATAGATTTTATTTGTTTACAAACAACTCATTTAGCTCACCACAAGCTATGCTGCTTAATGGGGTAAATTAAATAACTTATGTATGTAACTATATTATTTATTCAATAAAAAAAAAAAAAAAATAATAATAACAAATAGCAACCTTACAATAAACAAAAAAAAAAAATAAAAATAGTGCATACATATTATATCATCGAATAAGAACTATCATGGCCAATCTCAAAAAATTCAAATATGCGTTTTATATATCAATAGATTCGTATTTCCGAGACGCGTGAGACCAAGTGATTAGTTTTGATGTTTGACCGTTAGGTTCGCTGTGAAAATTCCAAATGTCATCATGGCTTATCTAATATCGTTTGTTATTAGTGGTATCATGGGCTATCTAAAATTGTTATATTTTTTTTTTTTTTTTTTTTTTTTTTTTTTTTTTTTTTTTTATATTTGTTCATTGTAACGACCTCAAGGTCTTTGACAATGCTTATGAGGAGACATGTGCGGTCTTCACTCCCAGTGGAGTGGGACCTAGTTGGAAACCGGATGACGCAATCGGACGACAGCACGGGAAAATGGTGACTGCGTAGAATCACACACATTTTTTTTGCACTTTGCTATGAATCGAACCGATGACTGTGTGAGTCGTAATCAACTGCGTGACCACTGCGCCACTCCGGCCCCAAATTGTTATATAAAAAAAAATTTTTTTATCATGGCCAATCAAAAAATATCGGAACTGCCACTATTAATAGAGAGTTGTCAGCAGCCAACAACTCGATGAAATTAGTGTAACTAATATTATTATTATTATTATTGACAGTAAGATGTAACGTTTTAGAGTTAATTAATGTCAAAAGATATACCAACATTCAAAATTCTTAAAAAAACAGTTTTTTGTTCACCCTGAAAAGTTGTGAAAACTGAGATCGGCCATGAAGGTTCTTATGCGATGATATATAATATGTATGTGTTATGTATATTATATTATCTTATACATATGTGAACAAATTTAATAATTTATTTAAAAAATATGTTTATTTACTATTGTTATAATCTTAGGTACGCTATTTTTGGATCTGGAAATAAGGTATCTTGTGTACAACAGAATAATGTAAAATTAATATTATTTAATTTACATGATTTGATTTTCTCTAATATCTCACATAAATCATTATTATCAAAATCAAGTAGACACTGTACCTATAACCTATATATAATACAGTAAAAAACTACAAACATATTATATTATGATATATTATATACAAATACAATATGATTTCTGCTTATACACGTAGGAACTATTTAGAAATAAAATATAAACTAATTTTTCAATATACAATAATATTATACAGATTTTAAAAAGTCAATGTTGTTGCAGTTCTGTTTAGTTTTATATAAAAGTCGTATGATGCTTTTGAGACATATTTATTATGTTTTTGTAATTCATTCTGCCTGCCTACTAAACAAAATATTATCAATGGTCATAAAAATACAGATGTATCATATGGGTTTGATTTTTTTTTCTCCCTTGTGTATAAAATAAAAGGTTACTATAGTATGTGGCAACAAGACTCAAGGATAAAACTGACAATGACAAATAGGTTATGTAGAACATGTAGATAAAAGTATAAAACGACGACAAAACGTGTTCCCGAGAATATTTAAATCCTGTGGATTGTGAATTCTGAGTAAGCCGTCGTAGTTTTTATGCCAGGGTAAAAAATACAAAAAAACGATTTTCATTCGATAGGACTGAAGAAACTTTTCGAAGAATCCTGGATGGGTGTACCATTGCGATAAAACCTCAAACATGCAACGAGCAAAATGTTAAAACACAGGTATTATTGTGTATTATGTATGAACCCGTTGAACGTTGTCCTATTATAGGACTCCTATATACCGTGTTGTGGACCATATATTGAATTTTTAAATTTTTTAAATTCTACTTAGCTCTAGTTTAGTCAATTTTGGGTTTAGGACACAAGTTGATGCATCAAAACAGCTTGAAAAAAATCGAGAAACCCGAATATGATATTAAAATTACGGGTTGCCATTTAAAAAATGTAAGTTTTATTGCGCATGCGCAAGACACATGAGTTAAAAACATTGTAAGTCATAGAAATTTACGATCCATTAGTCTAGTTTAAAGTTCCGTTAACAGAATTGAAAAATATTTACATGGTGATGAGTGGTAAAGTGGTCCCTGCTTTTTGGGACACATGGTATATTTATAAATTTATAATCGAGCGCTTCGACAATTTTACTGATCGTTAGCTCAATAATATTATGGTACAGTCAAATCAAAGCACGCGCAATCATTTTGTAATCATTTACTTTAGGGCAAAATTAATCATCTAAATATTTACCTGCATAATATTATGTCCAAATCTACAGACAATAAAGATCCCAGGCCTAAGAAAAGCCGAATTAAATAAATCATATTTGAATTGTATCGTCGTTCTAATTTTGTTATAAATTATTATACATAGATAATATGTTTGATGAAACAATAAGTGAAACGATTAGAGGTTTAGATTTTGAGATACATAGAAAAAATATTATACATTTAGTTAAAAATTAGTTATTACCTAGTTATTATTTTTATTTACTTAATCATTCATATATTATTATACTATTTACCAACGATCAATCATATAATTACCTATTATATTATTATAGACATCTGTAGTAGAGACACACCAACGAACTCTGAAACTGTTGTCTGGTTGTTTAAGTTACAATTTAAAAATCGAAGGAATTCGAATTCCTCATGATAATAATACAAACATGAAAATAATAGATAAAACAAAATATTAACAAAAATATAATGTATATAAAGATATATATATTATAATAATCCTCGCCCAATTCTACTTTGAGAGAAATTGGTACGCTGAAATTACTTGACCGATCACGCTTTGACGTATAATTATGTTATATAATATTATAATATACAGTGCGGATATATTTTTTTATGTTACGTTTTCGCTATTTCGTTATGCTTGTGTGTGTGTGTCTGCGTACACGTGACTTGTACGCTATTGCTATCGATTGAAGTTTTAACATTTTCACGGCGACCACGAAAAGGGGGTTGTGCGCGGGTAGAGTGGTGGTGAGGGGAGGGTTGTTGTGCGACAGAAATTGGCAAACGAACGGCACGCAAGACGATCGTAAAAAAGGCGCCCGCGCGACGACGACGACCGGTTCTCGTCTCGCCGATTGGGGTAGCGACCCTCACCGACCGATCGACGTCTCTTACAGAATTTTGAGTATCGACGGCAGCAGTGGCGGTGACCGTATAAATGTTATTGTCGACTGTTTCCGCCGCCGCCTATTTGTGCATTCCGTATAATATGGCGCCGTATATTATAATGGTGATATCGAGGCGGGTGAGTCTATTATCGTAATGTTTTTATACATAAGAGCCAAGAAATCGATGACCTTAACGTCTTAAAACAAATTACCAAAATTAACCGAAATAAGAGGGTGCTAAATAACAGTCATAATTTCGTATTGATTTTTTAGGTTACATATTTTTACTGCAGTAAAGAAAATCAATGGGCCAAATAGTTTAAAAACAAATGCGAATGCATTAAGGTCCATAAATTAAATAATAGGTACGTTAAATACTTCAACAATCACTAACAATAATAATGATCTCAGACGCGAACTCTTCGAAGTTTAAAACTTTATTTTGTCTTTCGGTGATTTAACTTTTAAGGTTAGTGGAAGATACGTCAACCGACAACCACATCGGTCGTGACATCAGCGTAAATATTAAATACTTATATTATTATGATAACTGACAAGTTATAATGGTTTTGAAAAACCAATAACGTATAACGTAAAATAATGATCATTCCTCACCAAAACGATGTGGATGGAAAATTTTAATAATCTTTCTTAATATTTTCGATTCTGAGCGAAGCCATAAATGTATTGATTTTACAATGATG